>NW_022989973.1:104650-229709 GCF_902827175.1 Gymnodraco acuticeps | reverse complement strand
TTTTCTTCTCAGTCTATTCTGCAAGTCGTCGCAGGTGGCTGAGAGGGCAATATCACGGTGGATCAGGTATCGGAGCGCCCTCTGATGCCGCACCGCTACGTCCTCGGCCATGCCGACTCTGTCCTCCAACTTTCCAATCCTCCCTTCATGTTCGCCCATTTGAACTTTTTATATCTAGCACCGTCTGTTCCAGTCGATCTAGAGACATTTTTGTTTGATTATGCCCTTCTTGATTTTTCCTTGCGGAGATTCCCCAGCTCACCCATCAACGTAACTTCATGGTCCGACTCGCACATGTTGCTATCTGTTGTCAAGCTAGCGCTAGCTGGGCTGGCCGGTCTCCGTTGTTTATCGTTTTTTTCCTTTGAGATATCTTGTTTGTTGGGGGCTTTGTTTCTGGTTGACGAGCTCATCATGCAGGAGTGCTCTTTCTTATTTTTTAAAACGTCTTATATTACTAGTTGTCTCTATTTTTGTGTATAGTCTGGCGGAGCTCCACTTCTAAGCTGCTGCTTCTCCAATGACGTCACCGGAAGTCCTGCGGTCGCTCTTAGCTCGTTCTAATGAAGGTACACACAGTTGAAGGCACAGCTCTTTGCAGCTTGCTAGCTGCTCTTCTCAGATTCTGCTGAGTCACACGTTACTGCCTCCTGGTGCCGCAGAGATTTCATGAAGTGAAGGAGGTTTCTTCTATAAAGCAGCTGTGGGCAGCAGATACTGTGAGAGTCACAGACATGAATACATAGGTCAAGGCAGACTGGTTCACAGGACTCTCCTGTTTTGCCGATCCGGTGCTTGAACAAATAACTCTACACCCCCTGGCCGAAAGTCCCCTAAACTGAAGTCCGAGGTTTGAAATATATATCTCAAATAATGTATGTATTTCCCCCACATAAACATAACAGTCTGCAATGAAACGGCTTGTCTCCTGTGCGCTCCACTTCCTACTTTCTCCTGCGAACGAGATACTTTCTCTTTTTTTTCTTCATTGCCCTCTAGGGGCTTCGTACAATACAAATGCAAATATTTTATTTTAAAAAGTAAAGTCCTTTGTCTCAAGTCATGAATACCAAGTCAAAGTCAAGTCGAGTCTTTTTATCAATGTTAGTCAAGCAAGTCTCAAGTCAAAAATATGCGACTCAAGTCATGTGACTCGAGTCAAGTCATGTGACTCGAGTCCCCCCACCTCTGGTATATACTGTGGTTAGAATATTGCTGTATTACTGTATCAATATAATAAACACAAACGGTTGATAAGTAGTATTTTGTTAACTCAAGGTTTATATTAAGTGAGTTTTTATTGTGTTAACTTGTGTATTTATGCTTTTTAGATTGACTTTCTCTCTTTCTCTGTCCGTCTGTTCTAGAAACCGAAGGAAAGAGAGACGTCACAGCTGTCAGCAATGTGACAAATCCTTTACAACAACTGGAAATTTAAAGAGCCACCTGCTTATTCACACAGGAGAAAAACCGTTCAGCTGTGAAGAGTGTGGGACAACTTTCGCTCAATCAAGTCATCTCAAAAGACATCAACGTATTCATACAGGAGAAAAACCGTTCAGCTGTGAAGAGTGTGGGACAACTTTCGCTCGATCAAGTCATCTCAAAAGACATCAACGTATTCATACAGGAGAAAAACCGTTCAGCTGTGAAGAGTGTGGGACAACTTTCGCTCGATCAGGTCATCTCAAATCACATCAACGTATTCATACAGGAGAAAAACCGTACAGCTGTGAAGAGTGTGGGAAAACTTTCGCTCAATTAGGTGTTCTCATATCACATCAACGTATTCATACAGGAGAAAAACCGTACAGCTGTGAAGAGTGTGGGAAAACTTTCACTACATCAAGTGCTCTCAAAATACATCACCGTATTCATACAGAAGAAAAACCGTACAGCTGTGAAGAGTGTGGGAAAACTTTCACTACATCAAGTGCTCTCAAAATACATCACCGTATTCATACTGGAGAAAAACCGTACTGGTGTGAAGAGTGTGGGACAACTTTCACTCAATTAGGTGCTCTCAAAATCCATCAACGTATTCACGCAGGAGAAAAACCATAGTGGTGTGAAGAGTGTGGGAAGACGTTTTCTCAAAGTATTCACCTTTAAAGTCCACGAGTGAATGCACACTACATTGTTTTGAAGAACTATGAGAGCCATGCCAGCTGTTTCCTCCTCCTGATGTCCTGAGAGCTGTAGTTATATGTTAAGAGTCTTTCTGAATTGAAGTCTCATTGAAATAAAGCTTATTTCATTCAAATGTGTCTTTTCTTCCGTGAGATATCTTTATGGATTTCCTTATGACTCAAGAGTCTGATTTTTAAAAGTGTTTTAATATTTCTGAGTCTGACTCAAGCAACTTAAATGTTTGCTTTTGGGCAAAGTCGTCTGAACATTGTGTACTGTGCAAGTAATGTGGCACTCTACCTTTGTCCATATATTTAGATAAACAAATTAATCCCCATTATTCCATTCAATAATTCATATTTCACGACTCACTGTTACTGTAGCACTGACCACTTTATTGTATAAAGTGCATTCAATTGAAAACACCAGTTTTACAGTTAAATTATGTACATCAAAGTATTTACATATAATAAATAGATAATTAAAGCCTACAATATCAGAGAAATTTGAATGTAACAATTGCACTGATGGCTCTGTGTTTTGTCACCAATATTATATTTTAGTTGGCACTGCCTCCACGGCTATGGTTATGGCATGATAGGAACTGCTCTGTATTCCTAAAGTTTGACCTTTCTGGCAAAATATTTAATTGATTGAGTATAAATGATGGCAACAGCATAAACTAAGGTAAACACAGGTACAAAAGCTCAAGTGGATACAAATCAGATGCTTTGAAACACATTCACTTTTGTAGATCCCAGGATTTATTTGTCATCAGCAGGTATGAATCAAATGTTAGGAGACTTCTTGTAAACTAACATTTGTTGTTATGCAAGTCAACAACAACGAGATCTCACTCCACTGCAGACGAAGAACAGGAATGATCCAGCTATTGAACCCAGTTGGATTCTTTAGGACTTTTCCTGAGCAACCATTCACCTTCATTGACTCAGTATAAAGGATGGCAACAGCAACAACATAAACACAGGTAAAAAAGCTCAAGTGGATACACATCAGATGTACAATTATGTACAGGGAGGCTGTGGCGCAGTGCGTTGGTGTTGGGATCAGGGGAGCACAGGTTCAAACCCCACTGCAGTCAGCATGTCGTTGTGTCCCTGGGACACTTCACCCCACAGTATTGAGTATGTAAGTCGCTTTGGATAAAAGCGTCGAACATGTAATGTACATAAAACAATTTACATTAATGACGTACATATATTTACAATATACATAATACATATAAAACTCAACATGAAAAATAAAAATGATAACAGCAAGTTGAAAAATATTTAAATGACTATTTACAATATTTACATAGCAGCTGTAACATGTTGGTAACTGTTGTAAACTGTGTTCTCTAGACACTTTGATGGAGACATCTTCTTCACAGGGCAGAAGACTTTGCGCCTGTACTTTTTGTGCCCCTGGGTGGGTTGGCCACAGCACGTGCACAACGGCAGCTTTTGAACACGGGACACTTTGGCTCCTACTCCCGAGGGCTCGTCCATCCCCTTGCGCTTGTCAAGCGTGGACCTTGCCCAGGATGAGGGAATGCACTCGAGAGTAGTGGGGACAGACACATCAGCAGACGGGGTTGCCTGAATGGCAGGCAGTAAGGGCATTGAGGAGGGGCTAGCAATGGCTGGGGTTGGCTGACTGGCAGGCAGGATGGGGCCAGGGAAAAGGGAGGGCACAGGTCTGGCGATGGTACTGGTGGCAGGCAGTATGGGACGTCCAGCAATGGCAGGCACGATGGGCCTCGTGGAGGGGCCAGCAATCGCCGGATTGCTGTGGATGGAGAGGGGGAGGGCAAAGGGCTGGGGTTGGTGGCAGTGACACAGCTGGCAGTGATATCTGAGGGTGTGAGAGAGGTATGATCATGTCCCTCCTTCCCTTCAATGACTTGGTCCCTGCCGTGCTGGGTGTCGGCACGTGCTGCATCAGTGGGTAGTCTGGTGGAGGGAGGACTGCTGGCTGGTGTGGCGCTGGAGGCAAGTGGGCAGAGGAAACGGAAGTGCTCTTTGAGAGCATCGCTGGCTGGTTGGTCGCACGCAGGTTGAGGAGACATTCTTTAGCGCAGATAAAGTCACGCACCGTCTTAATGTTTATCTTTGGCAGCGGAAAGCCTGCTTGAGACAAGACGGGATCGTCCACCAAAACCCGGTGCTGGATCCTCTCGTACGCCTTCAAGATAGTGGTCTTCTCTGGGCTTGTGCGAGAACCCTGTGGTGACTTCAACCACAGCAGTTTCACCAGCGTGTACATAAGCCTGTTGTTCATTGCACTAATGTCCTGTTGTGCTGGTGTGTAGCGAATGCCCATCTTCACGCGCTGTATCACAGCAGCATCGACAAGGTTGTGCCGTTTAGAGCGGCAGTACAGGGTGTTGCCCCAGTGCGTTCTGTACAGCTGGTTGAACTTCTGCTGCTGTTTGTCGTGGTCCTCCACTGCATTCCAGGCAGCCAGGATCGTGTTCCTCTGCTGGGTGACGAGGGACAGCTTGTCACCTACGAGACCCATCTCCACCAGCAGCGAGCAGAACCTCTCCAACTGCTGGAAGCCGGGAAGAGGGTTTTGACTGCAGGCATCCTCCTGTTAAAGAAATGACATGGAAAATGTGGGAAGTTGAAATGGATACATTGACCACTGATACAGTGCATTTTAATTTCATTCTAGAAGACACCAAGTCACTTACAAAAGCGGGCGGGTTGACACGTGGAGGTTTAGTCTGTGACGAGTGTGATGTGGGGCAGGATGGCATCCTTCACATTGTCTCCCTCGCAATGTGACTCCCCGTCGCTCTGGTACCTCGGGATCTGGAGTAGGCTGCCCGGGCTGAACCACCTCCTGGTCTGGACCGGGGCCATCGTGGATGATGTCCTCCCGTGAAAAGGGCCCAGATTCGGATTCACCATGCTCTGGCTGAAGAGGGATTCCAACCCCAGCAGCTCGTGGGAATCCACCTCAGCGGGGGCCCGGAGATTCTCCTCTACAGTCTCTCCAAACAGCTGCTGACAGCGGGTGTTGAGGCGGTGGATGAGAGGCGCTGAGTAGGTCCTGTGACGCCGTCCCTTGCCACCAAACACTGCGTCGGAGCTCCTGTCGCAGTTCCACCGTGCGATGCCACTGATCAGGTAAACCTGATATAGCCGTGCTGCACAATGGGGACCTGAGAAGAGGAGGGCAGCAGAGTAACGGAAAGCTTTTATTGTTGTGTAAATGTTAGTGTTTTATTGTTTACACCAAATCCATCATTAGATGCAACACAAAAGAAAAGAGATGGGCAGGCAACGTGTGCCATCTACAGATCAGCTTAGATATGTTGGTTATTACTGAGCTTGGGAAATGCTTATCTGCATCCTGGAATAACACGTAGGACAATTTTGAAGCGTACCTTATTTGTATGCACAGGCCAATTCAAAGGATTAATGTTCTCCTATTTGACATGTTCTATTTCAAGAGGATTCATTTGCTTTTAATTCCAACTGCTTTCCAGTTCCTACGCTTTTTGAAATTGTGCTTTTATTGCTTTTTATTATAAGACGTGTTTATTATTAGTGCCCGAGCACGGAGCGCTAGGACCCAACGGCGTCCTAGCACGAAGTGCGAGGAACCTATTGTTGTTTGCACATTTCTGCAAACTCCTCCTCGGAAAATGTTTGGAAAAATTCCAATCCAGGAGAAGTTCAGCGCATATCCAATGTCATGCTACACTGAGAAGGAATAGTCCTTCGCTCAAACGGCTCGTAGGCTAACGGAGAATGTACCATTTTTGACCATTTATATGTCAGATAACCTACTGACACCTGCCTGTCTGCCTGGCACATCAACTCTCACACACACACACACACATACACACACACACACATACACACACACACACACACACACACACACACACACACACACACACACACACACACCTACACACATTGTACAACAAACACACACAGCTCCTAAAGCATATCATAAGTATCAGGCTACAGCCCTTGGCAGCGGCGGCCGGCCCATAAGGGCTGCATATTTTTATTTTTAATGAACAAGGTAAATATCATACAATTGGTATCAGTAAAATGTATAATCTACAATAGCATCTCGTTTAAAATGGTGTTACGATGTCTAAAGTTACTGATAAGTCACATGTTTTCTGCCCGTGGCATTAGTTTATCATTACCGGGCGGAGCCCCCGAGACAAACAGCAGCAACCAGCACGTTGCAAAAGTCTCAATAGTAAACCTAATTTCAGCCAATCAGCGCCGTCAAATATTTTGGCCACGAGGGCGCTCACGTTGGCGCCCACGTTGCTTACGTGACGTGAGTTGTTTTTTAGACTCGTGAGTGACCAAGGTGACGCAGTATTTAGAATGGTGTGCAGGTGGAGTCGCCGGACCTCGGTCCGCACCCAATTCCGTGCAAGAGCTACTCTCCAATCCTTTCCAAAGGAGAAGTTTGGGAGATAAATTGATACTTAAAGACCTTGGACCGGACCAACCCGATTTGTATATATCACAGCAAGCTCGTGAAAAAGACAAAACGTATCAACGAGGCTAGCTGGATGCAAACAGGTAAATGCTATCTTTTGTTTCCCATGCTTGCTCTTCAAACAGCTACGAGATACAGATACTGTTCAGAAACTAGACAAAAGTTAAACAAGTACAAACCACAGACTGTCTGTGTCATGGAGAATACAGTCGCTGGTTGATTACATTTATTATAGCGCTTTTTCAATGACTGAAAGCGCTTTTACATATACACACATTACACATATATCATACATGCAATGGTCACTGTGGACAATACCCACAGGAGCAAGTTCAGGTGAAGTGTCTTGCCCAAGGACACACCGGCTTTACAGACGCAGCAGCGGCGGGTTTCACCCCTTGATCATTGCACAGCGCACTGCGCCACACCGTCCATCGAGGTCATCGAGGCGCTTTTACAAGTACACATTGATATCATACATGTACTGTGGACAATACCACAGGAGCAAATCCGGGTGAAGTGTCTTGCCCAAGGACACAACGGCCTGACGCAGTGGCGGCAGGAGCGGGTTTCGAACTGGAGTTCCCCAGCACTCCCCCTTGATCTGATGATCGGATGCACAGACCACTGCGCCACCCGTCCCTACAAATTTATGTAGGGACAGATTTATGTCTGTATAGGCCGTTGTTGTGAGTGTGGACGGTCGGAACATATATAACGTTAGCTTAGCCAAGCTCCATTCAGAAAACAAGCATTTTAAAAGGTTCTTCGCCTGCCGTCTGTCTGCAGACTTGTCAAAGCATTCATTCGTGGTTTTTACTAACCGGTATCAGTATGTGGTTACGTCGGCATCATTTAGAAACGTGTATTACAATTTAATCACGGTAAAATATGTTCATTATGTTGTAGTTGTAGCTCCCGAGCCAGCGCATCTTGTTTGAATGATGCGAGTAAACACAGCTGGCAGCTGCGGTGAAACTCGCGCGACTAGAGCGATGCGATAGGAGCGTTTAGAGCGAAGCGAATATTCGCATACTCACTATATCAAAAGCCCCGCCAAAAATATTTTCCACCAGCCGCCACTGGCCCTTGGCTTTGTAAATGAAAAAGTAGCAGTGACTGAGCCTCCGTACAGTAAGTGATGGCATAACCGCCTTGGTATACAGGGTACAGTGATGCGTAAGTCCTTTACAATTTGTCACAAATCTCAGTGCGCTGTGTTATGGAAATCTAAAAAACCCAATACTGTAGAGTACAAGTCAGAAAACAAATAAATGGTGAATCAGACAGAGTTGTCTTTCTGGTGATGTTTATTCGAGGCCTCAAACAAACATCAGATACAATAAAATATAGACACAGGTCTCACAGAGTATAGGATAGTCTGCGCGAGTGTGCGCAGTTCAATATGATAGCAAAGCTTATAAAGGGAGGAAAATGGTGGGAAGGTAAGAAATCTTCACACGGTCACATTGTTATTAGACACCTGGCCTTGAGCTGTAGAAGTTCTCGTGTGACTTTGTGTGATTCAACTCAGTAGTCAAAACAGCTCTGTGGCCTTGAAGTAGAGAAGATAGAGGCAAACAGCACATCTAACCAAATGAGAAGCATTTGGTTTAAACATATCAGGATATAATAAAAATGTCCACTACATTCTCCCCTTTTGATCATACTTGATCAATAAAAAAACAAATGACAGGATAGACTGATATAACACATCAATGAATACACTCCATCACTGGTTTAAGTAAACACATCCCAAATATATCATAGAAAACTGGCTGTTTTTGTGGAGGACAGGCTGGAAAAACCTTTCTTCAGTATTGGGATAATCAAACAGGTACAACTGATTAATATGCCAAAAATGATCGCCAGGGATGTAACTATCCTAGCCAGCCATGCTTGCCACCCCCCCCCCCCCCCCCGATGTAAGCCAGGCCCACCAGTCCCAGCCGCCTGCGTTGGATATGTCATCCGCTTTCATGTCGGCTAACAAGTTGTTAAGATGCAGCACGGTGTCAGTGATGTTCTTGGTGGCGTCGGGAATGTAAGTGCAACAGGAGTCACCGATCACATGACACAGGCCACCCTTTGAGGCGAACAAAAGGTCAAGAGCAAATTGGTGCTGCATGAGCATATTCCTAGAGGCTATTATGAATGGGGGCAATGCCTGGAAGCCTTGCTTCGTCTCGTAAGTGAGGTTCTCTAGTCGAACATGTAAGGTATCTATGTTATGGGCATTGTTTACTGTACCCCACCATGGAAACAAGCCACCAAAGAATTTAGCTCCAGTGGACGTCAGCTCTCTTTCGGGGTGTTGGAACTCCGGGTAATGATGTGTCGTGTACATTAAGGACGTGAGGACCGTGACTGCTGGATTCAAATCCACTAGAGTGCATGTACCTATCCAAACCCAGCATCACTGGGCCAGGCCAGTTGGAGGGAAATATGGTTAACATCAGGGAATGCTACGTTGGAAAGGATTCTTCCAGGGACACTGAATATGCAATACGAGATATTGTAAACACCGTAACTGCACTGTGCTATCTTCCCCATCCCTTAGAGTAATGTTACCAATCCCTGTCTTGACCAGCCCCTCTTCCCATGTGGTTCTCCCTGCTTTCCCCATGTACCTCTTAGATATCTCGATTTCGGCTGACATGCTGTGTGCTGACCATGGATACATAAAATATAGGACTAGTCCTAACACAACTATCATGGCAAATATGCAGAGGAACCATTTTATGATTGTCCAGGCTCTCCGGTAGTATTGCTCACGGTTGCGTCGTTTTCCCAGGCGAGCCGTCGTCACGAGGTGGGAATGCTCCATGGGGTGTGTGTGTGTATTCCCTCGGTCGATGTTGTGACACGGACAGTCAGACTCCGCACACCGGTAACACAAACGAGGAACCAGAGGGCATATGGAACCGCTCAGCTGGCACTCGCTCGTGATACCTTGTGTGTAGTGTGTTTTGGTGTATGTAGTGCAAGTGTGGTGCAAGTTGGTGACTAGGACACATCACTTGTTGTCATCTCCTTCTGTTGGTGATTAGGACACATCACTTGTTGTCATCTACTTTTGTTGGTGACTAGGACACATCACTTGTTGTCATCTACTTTTGTTGGTGACTAGGACACGTCACTTGTTGTCATCTACTTTTGTTGGTGACTAGGACACATCACTTGTTGTCATCTACTTTTGTTGGTGACTAGGACACATCACTTGTTGTCATCTACTTTTGTTGGTGACTAGGACACGTCACTTGTTGTCTTCTGCTTCTACCGTTTCTCCTTTCCTGTGACTACGACCTTGCAGTGGCTGGCGTGGACCCACGTAGCTCTCTCTCGGCGACCTTGACCGCTGTCTGGTTGACCAGACGCAGGTAGGGGCCAACAATTGGATTTCCAGCTCTTTCTCCGGAAATCCTTGACCAGCACGAAGTCGCCGGGTTGGGGATGGTGAAGTGGACCAGTGGCAGTCGCTAAAGTGGATGACAGGTTAACATACAACATAGCAACATAGCATCCTCACACAAAGTTGTGGAGGGAAGAGGACATCCTGGAGCCTTGAGTCCAATCTGTGGAGGAGCCCCAAAAAGGATTTCAAATGGCTGAGTTGGCTCCGTGTTCGTTCCCACATCCTCATGTACATCAGCTCAATGGACAGAGCTCGTGTCCATGACAGACCTGTGTCTGCACAGCATTTTGCTAGTTTGTTTTTGATTGTGCCGTTCTCTCTTTAGCAAAATGTGAACCGTTGTTCTAATTTAAGATGTTCTCTGATGGGCTAAGCTCAATGAAATCCAGCATTAGGTGCTAAATGAATTTTGCTTAATGCAAATTACCCCCCTTCACCCCCCTTGTGAACCACTCCTGATGTATAGCCTCTAACATCCCCCCTTTTGACACATTGTCCAACCCATGTGTCAAAAACAGCCCCAACAGCCTTCCACCGAGCCTTCTCAACTGGTGTAGCTAGCTGCTGAAGTGACGACATGTTGTCAGTGAAGGAGGAGACAGGGATTCTAACAAATGAGTGTAAGGTGCGTGAGGTGCGAGAGGAATCAGACTCTTCCTTTGCGGCTGAGTCAGCAGATAAATTAGCAGACCCAATTTCTTAGGGAAACTGGGTCTGTACTGCTTGCAGAAATGGTCTACACTTCCAAATAGCCACAAAATCGTGCACTACCCCAAAAACATAGCGTGAGTCAGTGTAAATAGTCACGGTTTTGTCTTCTGCAAACGTGCAGGCTTCAGTTAGTGCGATGAGCTCTGCTGCTTGTGCTGAGACATGGGATTGGTCCGGAACGGAGTACAGCAGAATCTGAAACAACAGAAAAACACCCCACCCGATTAGTGCCCCCTTGGTCGCGAGAGGCAGACCCATCAACATACAAAATGAGGTCAGCGTTGGTCAGAGGAACGTCTTTTAAGTCCGGTCTAGGTGTGCACACAGTCGTGTTCGTCACCTTCAGGCAAAGGTCAATAAGAGAGTTCTTACACCTTTTCCAAAATCAAATTCAAACACTTTTCAAGTATCTTACAGCTGTTGTAAATTACATATTTATATGCACATACTCAAGTGAGTATTTCCCTACCTCACATTAACTCGGATGTTCTTTATGCTATAAACAACCAAATGTGTGTTTCGTGATAGCATTCTACACGAGGATGAAAAATTAAAGAAAAGAAAACTAAGTTTAATATTAATATCAAAATGAGTGATCTGTACATCTAAAAACCCAATTCAAGCGACCTTTCACCTCCACTTAATTAAATGCACTGGTTGCAAGATAACAATGTGAGTTAATTTATTTAGATAAAGTTCAAGTTGCAACATTAATTTATAAGTTGTGTTGACGTAATAATGTTGGTAATTACATCAACTTAATATTGTGTCATTTGAACTCTGATTTCTGCATTAATTGATTTCAAACTAAATTCAAGTTGAAGTATTGTAACGCAATTGGCTTGATAACTTAATTGTTCTTTAAAGGCAAAAACATGAATAAGCTAAAAGGAAAACCCTATTGAATACAATATTATTTGGAGCAACTTAATTTACAAATGGCTGTCAACTTAAAAACATCTGTCCATGTTCAACATGTGGTAATTAAGTATACACAACTTAAGATTACCTTTAAATCATACGGTAAAACAAGTTGGAACGTTTGGAGTAATCAACTTAAAAACTTGTGTTTATGCTACCAATGATTAAGTAAGTGGTAATTGAAAACACCTGATTGTAGAGGAAACGCCTTCTCCCCTAACTCAAATAACTTTGTTGCTTTAACAACATTTCATTAGAAGTTGTCTTAACTCAATAACCATCGATGCAACCTATTGCCTTGATTCTCTTTGTTAAGCCAAGCATTTGTTTTTAGAGTGTCCGTAGACTGGGCCTCCCATATAACCTGGCTGAGCCGATATAAAAACAATCAGCCAAATAACTTTTCAATACATTATTGATTACTATTGTTGAGGTACTTTTAGGTTGGCAGTGAACATAAGTCAGAGGTACATGGTGTACTTTTCCTCCACTACATGTATTTAATCCCTTTAGTTACTTCACACATCTGGATGAATGATGTGAAATATAATCAAGTGTTGAATCAGACTTTAGTTCCACCTGGAGTAAATCCTCCAGCTACCCTGCAGTATACAAAGTACTTCAAACTAGCTGCACCTTCACCAGCTTTGAGAACACTTTCATGATCAATCATTATAAAACATATCATATATATTATTCTGAAATGGACCAATCTGCACAATGAATACTTTACCGTATTATATTTTGATAATACTTTTCTACTTCTTCTTGAGGAACATTTTGAATGCAGGACCTTTACTGTACCACTCTGGTACTTCTACTTTTACTCAAGTAAAAGATCTGAGTACTTATTCCACCTCTGGTAGTGCATTAGTCTGAATTCTAGCTACAAAATCACGCAGAGCTGCGTAAATATAGCCTCACAATGGTAACAAGTGGAAAATAATATTTACCAATGTGTACAATGATTTTAGGTAATGTTGACTACTCAAAACACCTGACTTATACAAAGGAAGACTGTGTTCATTCTACAATTACATGGGATTAAAGCAACATGTAGTTTTACTTGTATAATACTTCCATTTTGTATAAAAGACAGTTTGTTTTCATCTGTTTTAGAACAAACCAAGTATTGGTCTTCAGAATACCAAACTTGTTTCGGCAAATTCAGATGATAAATACAACTTTGAAACTTGTAACGGCATAATTACAAGCAGAGAACGGACTAATGTAACATCACAGCAAGCATAACAACAGCCGTGTGTTATGAACACATACGCCAAAATGACATGACCCAAAAATGTAACTGTTCTTTGTACATATTGGAGTTTAGACAAACTAGCCTTCTGGCCTTCGGCTGCGAGGTATTTTAACAAAGCAATACTATCAGCCTCACATTGCTCTGCTGTGGGTGCGCAAATCATGATGTCATCCACATATTGTATTAGAGCAGTGCCTTTAGAGACTTGGAGAGAAGCCAAACTTGTACACAAAGCCTGATTGTACACAGTAGCCTTGACACAAACGTGTGAATGTGTAAGGTTTACCCTTATATTCAAATGTGAACAAAATTGACTGTCTTTGTGTACAGGAACACTGAAAGATGCATTTGAGAGATCTTATTACAGTAAAAAAAATGCTGCAGAGGCTGGAACTTAGGAAAGAATCAGATAAGGACTTGGGACGAGCGTGTATAGCTGCATAGCATTTACAGCTGTAAATCCTGGACAAATCTCCACTCGTCAGGAGGTTTTGTCTCTGATCTTTTTGACAGGAAACACTGGAGTGCGTACCGGAATCGTTACACGGAATAATGACCCCTTGTTTAAACAGAGAGGTAAACACTGGCTGAATGCCATCAACAGCTTCACGTTTCAATGGGTACGGGGGTTGATTTGAACGGAACGTGGACATTAAACATACGTCATATCTGTGAGCTGCACAGAGTGAGTATGGCACATCTGAAAGCGCGGCAGGAAGCTCAGAGATATGAGAATTACCCCATCATCCTCAACCAACAGCAATGTGCGTAGAACGGCTACGTTTGTGCACATTTTCATCTTAGACATGTCACCTGACATATAGTACATAACATATTCTGTGTGTGTAGATGTCCAATCAGTGACTGACTCCAAATCTTTAACGATTAGACCCAAATCCCTCTATCTCTCAGTGGGCCCCCCTGGCTAGTGAAATGTGTGGACCGCCCCTGGGATTTGACACAGTTTGTGTTGTGTGGGTGCAACAGGAACCAGCTGCGCAGCAAACTTCAAGCTTAGTTTTAAGCATGAGCTCCTCATTCACACATTCTAACAGAAAAACTCATCATAGCATTTACACAGATTAACAACATTAACAACGTTAGCACGTATAATGCAAATGAGAAGCCTCCATGAACACAGCAGGTGGAAAAACACGTTGATCAGTCAAACGCAACAACGCCTGAGAATCAGGATATGTCAGCAGCCATTTAATACACATCCACACAGTCTTTATCATCAAAAGTTTTTGAACCATCGTAGGAGATGGCTGCCGGACTTTAAAACCCTCATTTGTTGAAAAAATGAGGTCTAAGCCGAACCGGAGAATCAGATCTCTGCCCAGTGAATGTATTAGGCAGACGGAGGATAAAATAAACTGTTTTTGACTGATGTGGGAAATGGATTGACTATCATCACCGTTATCTCTACTGTGAAGTGATACAAAAACTTCTCCTTTACAGTCACCCCAGCCGCTCCTATTGAGTGCATAATCTACCACTAAATTTACCATCAGGCAAATCTGCCCTTTTTACTATAGAATGTGTAGCCCCAGAATCAACCAAAAAATTAAAATAAATAACATCAACACCCATGACAGTCAAATCAGGTGTTTGGGCTGGGACATTTCTCAAATGCTGTTTCACTGTCATATTTCAAATATGTACCCTCTTTACCCATAGACATGTATTTTACATTTTTCCAATTACTCACTAGCATGATGTGTTTGTGTGTGTCACTTCCCTGGTGCTGCTGGCTGAATTCCCGTCTCGCTCGATCGGGTCCCCTCCTCCCCATCTGGTGTAGGTCAGTCTGATTGTGAATGGCCCCGTCCTTGCTGTCCCCCTCTGCCTCCACTCGCCAGTGTTCTGTGAGCAGTCCCATAATCCAATGTTCAACACTGCCACACTTGAAACATCTTTCGTCAAATGAAGGTCTTGCTTCTCGTCTTCTGCCTCGGAAAACCTCTTCTGCCTCTCCCTCGGTATTGTGACCGGCCAGCATTCTGCGTAGCTTGCGCTGTGTCTGTGAGTCCGTTGAGAAAGGCATTACTGAGGTGTGTTGCCCAAACACCTGCTTGGGCTTGGGTTTGTTTATCCCGCTGTTGTCCCCATCTACTTGGGGCTGATGGGGTGGACGAGCTTACGGGGAGTCTGTTGACTGCATGGCTGGGACTTGTAGTGGCGGTGGAGGTGGTTGAGGTGGGCCAGCCGGATTGCCAGGGTTGTACCCCGGGGGAGGGAAAGGATACCCAGTCGAGGAGAGGTCATTCAGGCCTGCAATGGAAGAACACAGAGATGTCTGGGGTTTACATGGTTTTGGAAATAATTTATTTTCCTTCTTTTCTTCACATTCATTTCAACCTTAATATTTTCTTTAACGCCCAAGGCCAACTGCCTTCTTTCACGGCATTCTGCTTAATCCTCCCAGTATTTATTATAAACACTTTCTGTGAGTGTCCAGTTTTCTATATAAGTCTTTTACTTTAACTTTATTTGTATTTCTACTTCTTTCTTGAAGAATACATTTATTCTTTAGTTTCTTGATTTTTTATTTACTCAAAAACCTCCCTTTGGAAATCCAAACATTTCCGTCCATATATTTATTCTTTAGACAGACTGTTTTCACCATATTTTACTCTCATGACGTCTACAATCGGGCCCTCAGGAGGGTGTACAAGCCCCCTACTTTGCCTTGCTCCCATGACAAAATCACCTCATTTGTTTCTCAGTACAAATCACACAAAAACTAATCGTAAACCCACTTCTACGACGGGATAAACCCTATGTGATGTTAGTTTCACATTACAAATCACACAAAAAACTAATCGTAAACCCACTATCTACGACGGGATAAACCCTATGTGATGTTAGTTTCTCAGTACAAATCACGTAAAAACTAATCGTAAACCCACTTCTACGACGGGATAAACCCTATGTGATGTTAGTTTCACATTACAAATCACACAAAAAACTAATCGTAAACCCACTATCTACGACGGGATAAACCCTATGTGATATTTGTTTCTCAGTACAAATCACGCAAAAACTAATCGTAAACCCACGATCTACGACGGGATAAACCCTATGTGATATTTGTTTCTCAGTACAAATCACGCAAAAACTAATCGTAAACCCACGATCTACGACGGGATAAACCCTATCTTCGAGCAGTCCCTCTCATAAATGTCATGGAGTTTTAATTACGTTTAACTTTAAACAATTTAGACACTGTACATCTCACCCAGTATTGAAAAGCCTTTTTAAGTCCGTTTGATCTCGTGAAGTCAATCAGTTCCACCACCGGCGCTGGTCCTCTCGTCCCATACGGTTTCTGTCGGGGTAGAGGAAGATCCGAGGATCCTGGAGCCGGCCACCACCAGCGTCCGGAGGTGTTCCCAATCGAACTTGCAGAGACCCTGCTCGCAGCGCCAATTGTTATGGAAATCTAAAAACCCCAATACTGTAGAGTACAAGTCAGAAAACAAATAAATGGTGAATCAGACAGAGTTGTCTTTCTGGTGATGTTTATTCGAGGCCTCAAACAAACATCAGATACAATAAAATATAGACACAGGTCTCACAGAGTATAGGATAGTCTGCGCGAGTGTGCGCAGTTCAATATGATAGCAAAGCTTATAAAGGGAGGAAAATGGTGGGAAGGTAAGAAATCTTCACACGGTCACATTGTTATTAGACACCTGGCCTTGAGCTGTAGAAGTTCTCGTGTGACTTTGTGTGAGTCAACTCAGTAGCCAAAACAGCTCTGTGGCCTTGAAGTAGAGAAGATAGAGGCAAACAGCACATCTAACCAAATGAGAAGCATTTGGTTTAAACATATCAGGATATAATAAAATTTCCACTACAGCTGTGATATGCAGCATCTAACTTGCTCAGGCAATGGGCAGGTGCATTCATATATAACAAATCACCATAATCCAGCACAGGTCAAAGGTCACAGAGCCTTTTCCTGGCCTCAAGCGAGAAACAGGACTTGTTCCTGTAGAAGAAACCTAGTCTAACCCTCAGCTTTTTAAGCAGGTTATTGACATGAAGTTTAAAAGAGAGACAGTCATCAAGCCAGATACCAAGTATTTGTAACAGGTAACCACTTCAAGTTGTATTCCTTGCGTAGTTACAATATCCAAAGCAGTCTCCGGTGTATTTTTAGCTTTAGCTTTAGAAAAGAGCATTAACTTGGTTTTATCCACATTCAAAAGAAGCTTTAGTTCAGAGAGCTGAGTCTGAATAATGTTAAAAACAGCCTGTAATTTAACAGCAGCCTCGTTAATGGAGGGACCTGCACAGTACATCACGGTATCATCAGCATACAAATGTAAAGTTGCTCCTTCGACATTTTCACCTAAACTATTAATATAGACAGACCAACAGCATCGGATTTTGTAGCATCCACATCCAGATGGAGGAATGCACCGGGTTCCACTGTCTTTCTAGCAGCTCTGTAGCTCCATCCAGAGGAACGTTTCCACGTCAGGTGTTCTGTATGCTAGCAGCACCACACGGAGTTAACTACATTATACAAACACGGGTTAATGATTAGAGGAAACTGAGTTACTTAGTTTGTTAAAGTTTCAGCTATTCTGTTCACAGTTCTGTCATCACATTATTTAATACCATTTGTTAAAACATTGTTGTTTCTTTTGATGTGAAATATTATTTATTTAATTTAAATAAAAAGCAATGTTAATTTTGTTCACAATTTGTTAAGTTAATTTAATAATATATGTATTTTTGAATCAAGTATTCATCTTTATTGTCTTGTTAGTTTCCACATGCCTAAAACAGCCTCAAGATACATCTAAAAGTTGATGGCTAAATAAGAGCGTTTGAGAAATTGTGCAAGGCATACAGTAATAGTCCGAATAGTCGATTAATCGTTTCATTAATCGAAAGATTAATCGATTATCAAATGAGTCGTTTGTTGCAGCCCTATTATCCCATGTATAAATAAAACGTGTTATTCAGCAACCCTTGCAATTTGGGATTTTATTTGTGGTTGGTAGACCTCGGTGAGCTGGTCATTTCAAAAGTAGCTCACCTGCCAAAAAAGTGTGGGCACCCCTGGTCTAGCGGTATGATTCTCGCTTTGGGTGCGAGAGGTCCCCGGTTCAAATCCCGGAGGAGCCGGGATAGGCGTAGAACAGGTTTAGTTTAGGTATCAAAATGTTTTTGTTGGAAGCAATGTGGACTTCACAATTTGACCAACACTGTCTCCTGCTAGAAATCTAGTGATGAGTTGGGTTAAATAATGATCATGGCTCATCTTCTGTCTAGAGAAATTATGCATTTGTTTCCAAGCTGTGTTCATTGAGGACAAAGTGCAATAAACAGAATATCGTTGGGAAGACCAAAAAATAGCCTTTTATCATGGCTCGTTGGTCTAGGGCAGGGGTGCCCAACCTTTTTTGAACCGAGAGCTACTTTTAAAGTTGCCAGTCTGCCGAGATTTACCAGGCCAAATAGAGAGGCGTAGCCATTACTGACAGCCTACTACCAGGTAAATACACACTTCTACTTGTATAAAACTGACCTTTGTACAATTAATACTTCATAAAATACTGCAGATCCTTTATCTTACCTCTTTCTAATCTACACACATACAAGTATTTAACTGAAGTTACACAACAGTGTTGTTGATACAGAGTTGGAGTTTATTCACACGTCACTACAGTGGGTAATGTTTTCAAGAAGCATTGAACAGTGCTGCCACATATGACACAGGGAACAAAAGAAAAGACTCTGAACCCTTTCTTTGCCATTATATAAAAATAGTGTTGCTACAAAAGTATAAATGAGGCTTACTAATAAGACAACTGAGATCTGAAGCTACAGGAATCTGCTGCCAAAGTGCAATAAAAAAAGACAACATTAATAGAATCAAACCCTTTTTTGTTGCATTTTAGTAGATTATAAAAATAAATGCCTTTAAAATAGGATGCAAGCAACACTAGTTTCTTAACCTGAATTGATAATAGACTATAATCAATTTAAGTTTGCATTCTTATACCATTTTGTACAATAATTATAATGAATAAGTTCAAACAAACTAAAACTCAGCTGATTAATAACGGTATCTAACTTGAGTTTTTATCATATCAAAAACCTGTTGAAATGCTGCTGTTATTTTTACTGTCCCCCAAAAGCGCGTCGCAGCCTCCAGGAATGTTTCTTTCACAACTTCGCCGTCTTTGAAAGACTTCATGTGTTTCGCAAGAACGTGACTGACACGATAAGATGCTCTGGTAGCAGCCTTGCTCTTGTTGTTGGGCCTGGTGGAAATGGACTGCTGTGCATTTAGCTGTCCTCTCAGGCCCCTCCCCTTTTGGAGCGTAGGGCAGAATCAGGAGGGAATTCCGTCTCGTAGCGTTTGTGCACTGTTTTGAAATGCCGCTCCTAAATTACCCTTCTTCGATAAAGCCACGCTCGAATCGCAGATGAGACAGATGGACTTTGAATTGGAATAGATACAAAAGTAATCATCCTCCCACTCGGAGTGACAATTATATATGTTGGGCTTATTTTGCTTCTGCCGTAATTGCGGTCTTGTGTGTGTGCGGACTGTCACTCCTGTTGACACGGACAACGTCAGCTAACTAGTGCCCACTGCCCACCAGCCACGCCCCGACACATGGGGTCACGCCGGCCAATCACAAAGCTTTGATGCGTTCAAGTGCATTATTCTGGCACAGGAAGATTATGTTTCAGGACATTAACGATAAAACAGAATATTGTTGTTCTATTTTTAGACACATCTCGCGATCGACTGGGAATCTCCCCGCGATCGACCGGTCGATCGCGATCGACTGGTTGGGCACCCCTGGTCTAGGGGTATGATTATCGCTTAGGGTGCTAGAGGTCCTGGGTTCAAATCCCGGACGAGCCCAAGACATCTACATAAGTTTGGGCCAGGTTTAGTTTAGGTATCATATATTCTTCGTTGGAAGCAATGTGTACTTCACAATTTGACCAATACTGTGCCCTGCTAGAAACCTAATGTTGAGTTATGGCAAATAATGATCAAGGCTCATCTTCTGTGTAGAGAAGCCATGCATTTTTATCCAAGCTGTGTTCATTGAGGACAAAGTGCAATACACAGAATATCGATGGGAAGACCAAAGAATAGCCTCTTGTCATGGCTCGTTGGTCGAGGGCATGGGGTCCCTTGTATATTTTATTATATGGTTTCATGACAAATATCTACTGTTTATTTGTAGATATCTCCTAAAGCAGTGGTCGCCAACCAGTACCCTCGGTTATAGCTCCTCCAGAGAGACTCCTCTCTCCTCTAAATCAGTGTATCCTCGGTTATAGCTCCTCCAGAGAGACTCCTCTCTCCTCTAAATCAGTGTATCCTCGGTTATAGCTGCTCCAGAGAGACTCCTCTCTCCTCTAAATCAGTGTATCCTCGGTTATAGCTCCTCCAGAGAGACTCCTCTCTCCTCTAAATCAGTGTATCCTCGGTTATAGCTCCTCCAGAGAGACTCCTCTCTCCTCTAAATCAGTGTATCCTCGGTTATAGCTGCTCCAGAGAGACTCCTCTCTCCTCTAAATCAGTGTATCCTCGGTTATAGCTCCTCCAGAGAGACTCCTCTCTCCTCTAAATCAGTGTATCCTCGGTTATAGCTCCTCCAGAGAGACTCCTCTCTCCTCTAAATCAGTGTATCCTCGGTTATAGCTCTTCCAGAGAGACTCCTCTAAATCAGTGTATCCTCGGTTATAGCTCCTCCAGAGAGACTCCTCTCTCCTCTAAATCAGTGTATCCTCGGTTATAGCTCCTCCAGAGAGACTCCTCTCTCCTCTAAATCAGTGTATCCTCGGTTATAGCTACTCCAGACAGCCTCCTCGATAATCGATCCTCGACGAGCCTTTAGAGAAATTTGTTTTCCTTCGAGACGGCGCGCCGACATCCGTTTCCGGGTCGCTGCCGGAGGACCTTGGAGTCTGGGACGCGAACATTAGTGAAATGACAAACGGCTCATTTCCGAGGACTCGCGCACGTCTGCTTGACGCCGGGACGACCGGCCGCCCTCCCCGACAGGCGCACGGACGCGAGGGCGCGCTCATCACTGCGCGCACATCTGTGACCGCGGTTTTAATTAATATTAATGAAAGCGACTTCACTTGTGTACCTGGGATCATGTGAGGCAGACCCAGCGCCAGAACAAATCTAAAGGGAGGGCATATGATTTTCATGGGAGGGCACAAAACCGTCACGTGCTGCGGGCCTGCGGCACAATATATATCAAACAGTAAGGCCAACGGCATTGCGTAAAGACGCACACTTATCGCAAACATACACAAATAAAGGGCAACATAGCAACCACTTTGAAACATTGTGTGCGTGGCAGCACAAACACTGGTAAATCACGAGCAAGGCACACTGGTTACGGATGGCAGCTTCCTCATCGCTGCACTCGGAGAGAAATACTAGAGACGGAGACGATGAACAGTTCAGCCCGCCTTGGGTATGGTTTATGTTCCTATGCACTGCACTCGGACATGCTGTGGAGTGCATCGAGTCACCTCTGAGAGGGAGTTGGTTGACAGCTAAAAAAGCTATAATATCAACGACAGCCGACACGTAATAACGGCTCCGTGCAGCTGATCTGCACCAAAGTTCTAATGTCCTTATTTGTTTCCTCACGTATCTGTCTCTCTCTCTCTCTCCACAAACTCTCACATGAAATGTGTTCTTTTGATGCGGCATGTCTTAGCAGTCCTTTATCAGTCTGTAATGAGTGTTTCCAGTCGCAAAAACCTTTGACAGTAAAAGCCCAACCTGATCTCACCAGAATGCGTGACTCCACCACGACTCCTTAAAGAGCTTACGAAATGAAGGACAACACTGTTCTTATTAGGATAATAAATACTATTATTAATGGCCACAAATATCATTCTCTAATACATATTTCGCATGGTAAACATTTAAAAATATTACCTTTGAAAACCACAATGTTTGCAGTTTTGATCAATTTCCACAAATGTGCCCATTGTTCTCCGAAGGCGACCTGGCGAGTTCTCTTTACACATCGGACAATGGGTGAATAGTGACATCAGGGAAGACATGAACACAAGCAGAAGCTTACTCCTAAGAGGATCAGTGTCGTCCTGGTTGTCACTGTCCCTGTGAAATGGACAAAGAGTAAAATGATCAAGTCTGCAATAAATGGCTGGATCCGACCCTGCATAATGATAATGTAGCAACATTTTTAAAAAACATGACAAGACAATACTCATCAGCTGATGAATCAGATTCCACGTCTGATGGGCTATAAAGATGATCATTTTGATCATCCTCTTCATGTTGGCTATTGTCGGCTTCAAGCTCTTTTTCCTCATCAATGATGTCCCTTTCAGGGAGGTTTAGCTGCAGGTTGCACTGAATCCCAGCATCCACAGTACTTGTATCATCATGTGTTTGTGTCCCAACAGTACACACAGATGGTTTGACTTCAATTCCTGAAAATATTATATAATAATTATATATATACGCATGTATGTATGTGTATTTGTATCTTACATATCAATATTTAAATATTATGATACTGACCTTTGGAACAACCAACATGGATTCGAACTTGCTGTCCAGCTGACCTGAAACGTGGTCGTGCCTGCATGGACTTGTGGTGTATTCATGGAGGGGGGTCCGTTTGCACATCAATTTCATTCTGAAATGTACAAAACACAGCACAACTTTACAAATACATTTTTGAAACTAGCTTGAAATTGTATTGAAAGTGTTACAGGCTTGGCCTGTCACTTCAAGAGTAGCAGCCGCAAGGGGTTGTGGGTTTTGGAGTCTGTGTGTGTGTACAATGTGATGGCCAAGGCGAAGTGCGGAGGTATGAAGAGAGATACGAAAGCATGGGCAGACTGGGACACAAATTCGGCCCGGGACGTTCAGACGCACTGGCCCACGCGTGCGGACCACCCTTGTAGCCTACAGATAAATTATACATCCATGCTGTTATGGCTAGATTCCCCAGAGTCAAGCCATAACTGCAGCTGTCTCACTTTCCTCATGGTCAACTGCATAAGAAGAACATCAGCTATCAATTAAATTACCAATATTATATCAATATCAAAATTCGGAAAGGAACTGCTTCTCTAATTCAGGCCTATAAAATAAATGCAATAGTGAATTGGCCACAAATCTCTGTCATTATTTAATATTAATATTATTATTTTAAATGATAATATTAATATTATATAATTTAACTTGGAATATCATGAGCATATGACTATCCTAATGCATCTAACTTTATACACAATATAAAGTTTCCACTGCAGCGGGTAGCCCCGTTTAAGCGTCCTTAACCGTCCTCAAGCGGCCAGGCCGGTTTTTGGTGGCGTTTCCATATAGCCTAGTACCGGCTAGCGGGTACTTTTTCCCTCTTTTTCCGGCCTAATAAAATCGTGGTTCCCTCAGACCAGGGCCAGGGCTGAACTAGTGACGTCAACACTCTCGACTGCTGATTGGTCAGAGAGAATCGTCACAAGATCGCGCGCGAGTTCATCCCTAGCGTCGCATATATATTTAGAAGCATGCTTGCAGCATTTTTATAAACAGCATTTTGCAAACGGATGAGCTACAAAAATGGCTACGTCTAATAAGAAAAGCACACCGTGGTCGACCGAGGAGGTGACGACGTTCCTACATCTCATTGGGGATGATCAAATCCAGCGGGAGCTCGACGGAACAACTCGAAATGTGAACAAAAACAAAGCCGATCGCCCCGCCCACACTGCTGCTACCCCAGGTCCTAAACTGTAATGGAAATGCGCCACGGCGTGGGCCGGCCAGCGAGGCAGCCCGAGGCCAGAGCGAGGACGCTTAGGGACGCTTAGGGACGCTTAAACGGGACTACCCCGCTGCAGTGGAAATGCGCCATAATAGTCTGGCCAGCTCTGCAGCCCGTTCTAGGTTCTGATTGGCTCTCTAGGTTGGCATTTTAGCTTCTGACTGGCTGTCCAGGTTGTCAATCACAGCCGTGGGCATACTAGTCGTAAGTATAATATGCCCACGGCTGTGATTGACAACCTGGACAGCCAGTCAGAAGCTAGAATGCCAACCTAGAGAGCCAATCAGAACCTAGAACGGGCTGCAGAGCTGGCCAGACTATTATATTGTGCATAAAGTTAGATGCATTAGAATGCTAAACTTTTTCATGACGGTTTTGGGTGGACCTCTGACGCGGGCCTCGCTCTCTCCCGGCCCAGCCCCTTCAGTTAATGTATTAGCCTACTTTCAAAAACATAAGATAGACAACCAATCAATAGAGTCTGTATTCTATCTATATGGCGCTGGTCTGTAGGCCTATGCAATACAGTGTCAATGTAACTGATTACTGTGAAGAACGTGAATACACGGAGGTTCTTCCCACGGCACCCGAAGCCCCGTTTTCATCCTTTTCCCCCGCGAAATGTACTGCGGTCAACTCAGCCGTCTCTCAAATTTGCTTGGTCAAATGAGCAGTTCTTCATTTTTGAGTGCGCGTTTATAGCGCCTTTACGGTAATCACTGAGAAGCGGCACCAACGCAAGAGTAAAAGAATGCATGTTTTTTCTGCTTCATGCGATACAAATTATTTTTACCATGAGTTCTTAAAAAAACTAACACTGTTTGACTCAGTACAATAAAATGAAGTACTTTTACTGTCTTTTTTCTGGGTAATACTCTCAAATTCCCCTCCTGAGAACAAAATCATGCAACTTCTGCTATATTTGATGAGATAAAATGATTTTTAGCGATACATCCTTAATAAAAGTGATACTGTTGGACTCACTACTTGTTAGAGTACTACCATAAGTACAATCAAGTACTTTTACTGTGTACTTTTGAGTAATCCCCTGTCAAACTCCCCTCCAGAGTACAATAATGCATGTTTTCTGCCCTCTTTGATGAGAGATAAAAGGATTTTTTGCAATAAGTTCTTAGTGAAATTGATACTGTTGAACTCAGTACTACTTGGACTAGTAGCACAAGTACAATCAAGTACTTTTACTGTGTACTTTTTGAGTAATCCCCTGTCAAACTCCACCCCTGAGTACAATAATGCATGTTTTCTGCCATCTTTGATGAGAGATAAAATGATTTTGTGCAATAATTTATTAATGTAATTGGTACTGTTGGATTCAGTACTACTTGGACTACTACCAAAAGTACAATCAAGTACTTTTACTGTGTATTTTTGGAGTAATCCTTTGTCAAACTCCACCCCTGAGTACAATAATGCATGTTTTTTGCCATCTTTGATGAGAGATAAAATAATTTTGTGCAATAAGTTCTTCATGTAATTGGTACTGTTGGATTCAGTACTACTTGGACTACTACCAAAAGTACAATCAAGTACTTTTACTGTGTATTTTTGGAGTAATCCTTTGTCAAACTCCACCCCTGAGTACAATAATGCATGTTTTCTGCCATCTTTGATGAGAGATAAAATGATTTTGTGCAATAAGTTCTTAATGTAATTGGTACTGTTGGATTCAGTACTAGTTGGACTACTACTAAAACTACTACGCTGCTTTTAATTGAACTATTCACATCTTAGACTGCACTGTAACTTTTATCCATGTATTTTTTCTTTTAATGTTTATTTTATTAGCTTTTCTTTTTAATGACTGATTTTAAATGCCATTTTCTTAATGTCTTTCATTTTTTGTAAAGCACTTTGAATTGCCTTGTGTTGAAAAGTGCTATATAAATAAACTTGCCTTGCCTTGCCTAATAAATGCCACCACAATGTCCGAGCTAGATGAAGTTGTCACCAGTGCTGTGGTGGTATTCTCCAGCTCCCACAGTGACAGAAATGTTGGAAAACATTTTGAAAATCTCCAAGGACTACTGACAAATTCAGCGCAGTCAAACTTGGACGATTCAACCATTGTGGAAGACTGTGTGGTATGTAATAATTATGTGAATGTTGGAAGTTGTTTCATAGCTCAAAAATATCATTACAAATTATTTGTTTACCTTCAAGTCCAACACAGCACAGAAAAGAGGACAGAGGCTCTGTGACCAGAAACAATGAAAAATATTAACATGGTTTACATATTTTTCTATTACCCCAAGCTCAATGGAATGCAACTAAAGTTATTTGTGGATTGTTTTTTCTAGAATGATATCGGACCTACGCCCTTCAAACAGCATTTTGAGGACTTAATAACCCAAACAGTTATTGAGAAATCTGGTGATGACAACATGTACTTCTGCCCGACTTTCATCCCTTCCTTGCTTAAGTACTTTCTGCCCCTGGCTGGTCTGTGGTCTGGCCTACTCTTGAGTAAGTTTTATTTTGCACGTCTTTCTATAGCTGCTTGTTAATGTAATGTAATATAAAATAATAAGGCATGTTTACTGTTTGGTTAGGTGACCTTGGACGCCATGGAACAGGGACCATTTATCAGAAACTTTCCCAGAAGTACAAAAATGCTGCAAAAAAACCCACACAGGTACAAAAACCTAAAGCTTTGATGTAATATTGAATTTCAATGCATTATTCTATAATCAATATTATAAACTGCAATGTAAACAGTATGTAATCCAAGTGATTGTTAACAATATAATTTGATGTACCGTAACTAATATGTTCAACCGCAGAATTACACAGAGGACAACAAAACTCAAGGGATAATGGAAAAAAGCCAGTGGGACCTCAAAAAGATCCGTTTTCAACGGAGACGTCTGACCAGGCTGGACGATTTTGTACATACATACAAAGTCACCTTGAGCGCCCTGCTAAGGGAATATGGCGACTCTCTGAGGAGGGGGAAGAAGGTACAGTTTGTTATTTATATATGGATGTTATGTTATCACATTTGTCCCTAGTCATTAAGCATTGCTATCGATTAGGAAAATATCACTCGCCACTGGCTTGAGTTTCAATAATCAGGATACATGTATTTATTATCCTTGCAAGAATGGAAGTATTCATCACGTACAGAGCATTTGGTACAAATAGTTCACAGAGCAGTGTCCTTCACAAGCTTTATATATAAGAGACTTGTAGACAGACTTTTTACACCGTCACAAGATGGAGGAATACCGGTTCAAAGCAGTATACAATGTTTAGTTCAGATTAGCTAAGGCTCACGACAGAAATGATCATGCTTGTCATATGTCTCTCTCCATAGAGGCTGAATCATCATGTTAATCACATAGCTATCATCTGCCTCAAACAGTCCTGATGCTCTTCTAGGTCATCACACATCCCGTTACGTACACAGCTACTTAGGGTCTTTGTCATCATGTGCTACTCTGATATTCAAAGAGTACATTCAGTATTTTCTCAACAGTTATTCTGCAGGTAATTTGGTCATTATTAACAGTTATATTAAGTGTGCTAATAATATCACAATAATATTGATACACCAATCAAAACTGTGATGCAACTATGCTGAATGTAGTTGGTTTCATAATTTTGATGAACAATAATTAATAAAATAATACATTTATTTCAGGCAAAGATAATGTTTGTTGTGAAAAGAAAACAACATTGAATAATGTGAAATGGCAGAATATGTAATGAAAGGTAATTTATGAGTGCATTTACTCTGTCAATATTCCTTATTAACTGCAGACCCATCGTGCGGACATGGAGCGATGGAAAAAAAGAAAGCAGAACAGGTCGAGGAGTTTATGTGACACCCATAAACAAGCCTTTTGTTTTCAGACAGCACAAGAAGAATGTATGTATTTTTTGAGAGCAAACCATTGTTATCCTGTTTGTTGAAAATAACATAAATGTTATAATATTTATGTTATTAACACTTTGTTTTTCTCAGCTCATGCAGAAGACAAAAACAGCAAAAGCTCCAGCTCCACTACAAAAACAAGCGCCAGGTGAAACGGAAGCACATATTCCATCACAGGTAATCCCATTTAGCATGGTTAAACAAAGCCAGGAAGCATTTGAAACACATACATCGAAACCAGCTTGGAATCTACAGCTTAATGTTGCATTTTCTATTAGTATACTGTAGGTAATGATAGAAGAACTGAAGATTCAAATTGTGTGATGAAGTGATTAACTATGACATGCACTTAACAACACATATTGGACAATGTGAAAGGCAATGTTGATGTTTCGGCTTCTATACAGGATCCAAAAGACAAGGCAAGACAAGGTCAATCTTCATCCACATCAGACATGACGGAGCATGCTGAGGATGCCGCACAGGGAGGTAAAGTGGATGCTTCATCAGAGGTAAGAAACTGTAAGGACACATCATCAGGGAGTTCATCAGAGGGACCAGATTAAAATAGTAAAATAATTGATTAACTAAAAAGTTAAAATGCAGATTTTAATGTTTAAGGAATGCTAAAGGAACGTTATAAAATAATACCTTTCAATTTACAATGTGTATCTCATGCTCTGTTAACAATCTAGCTTTGGGACATAAAAATGATATAGTATTTTTTTTGTGACCCCCAGCTGACCGCGTTGTGGAAAAAAAAGGACACTGAGGTGGTGGTGTCTGTAGTCCCCACTCAAATAAGAGGCAACAGTTTGACCATCCGTCACTCTGACATGCGGACCCTTAGACCACACCAGTGGCTGACAGGCGAGGTATTTCATCCATAGGACAGAACCAGTGCTCATACCAAGTCTCTTCACTACACATGAATCCAATATTCATGTAACGCTAGCTTCATGGCACACCACTGAAGTCTTGTTAGCACCCAAAGCCTAAAATGTATTAAACTGTTTTTAAAAGTGAATCTTAAAAGGCATCCACAGTTGAATATTTAACTTTTATTGTACACTAGAAGAAGTAGTCAAATGTGGTCATTCACTGTTATAATTTTCTGTTTTTATCAACGAAGCTTAACACCTGTCAACTACATTATTATTTCATATAATTCTATTTCTTATTAATGTCTGCTTGTCGACATTCTCTCCAGATCATCGAGTGTCTTTTCCATATACATGCACATACATGCACATACATGCACATACATGCACATAAATGTGAACTGGGGACGAGGATTTATATTCTCAACCACTACTCAGCTGGTGTGATCCTCTTTGGGAAAAGAGAAGAGGTCAGGAAGCACACTTTGTCAAAGGTAACTTGTGTTTCTATTGAGGATAACTACAAAGGTTTTCATTATGTCTTTGTCTAAATATAAACATACTCTAAAGCTATTTGACTCTACTGTATAAAGAAAACAAATACAGCCTGATGGGAAATGGAAGTTGTTTTGTTCTTATGTATTACAGATACACTTTGACAGCTATGGAGCCATTGTGTCCTTTGTACATGTAGACGGTATACACTGGAAATGTCTGGTTAGTAGTGTCTATATCATATAATTGTATATTTCTTGATCAGCTAAGTTTTTGGAGATGTTGTGTTTATTTCAAAATATATATATTTCTTTTTCTGTGTCCACAGTACATCAATGCTGAAGAAAGCACAGTGTATTTGGCAGATCCTGCACGCAGCTCTGCAGAGCAGGCAGAGTCAGACAATGCTGCCAACAAATTCAGGTACTAACTGCATCCAATTTCACCTATTTTTCAAAAATATTTATTTCATTCTATTCCCTCATATATAATGTTTATATTTATTGTTATATTTATGTGGGAATAGATGGATCAGCTATATTGCCACAACCAGCCCTTTTGTTTTTTTAATTGATGTACTACTACACCAGAACATATGTGTGCATGTTTGACTTTGGTCCATACCGGTTATACCATAACACCCAATAAATGAATAAACAACCTGTCCTTAGAGGGAACAATTGTCAATTCATTTTGACATCAGACTACTGTAGGTGTCTGCATGTTACATCTTAAAATATACATTTGGGAAACATGCATTAACATCACTTCAAATTGTGTTACTCGACTGCTGAGACACAGTGTGACAAGGATTTATGTTATTATGCGAGTATTGTATGTATACAGTATGCATTGTACATTAATAATATATCTTATCTCACGCAGTGATTACTTCAAAATGAGGAGGACCTGCTGCAGTAAGACGGACTGGGTAGACATAAAATGGAAGAGAGGAGTAATGAAACACCCAGTACAGCAGGATGGCAATAGCTGTGGGGTAGTTGTCTGCATGGTAAGTGGAATATTTATTTTCATATATGCTTTTTGCTAATATAACATTCATTCAGCTTTTAGGATTAAGTCTGTTTTACTGCCTTTCACAAAAACACATTTGGGGTAGTTGGATAGTTATTTTAAGAACATAACATGGTGTATCACTTTAAGATGGCAAAGGAGGTCATGGAAGTCTTTCCTAAAACACCAACAATGGCCTTTGGGACCACAAAAAAGGAGATGGCGCATCAAAGAAAAGTGTTGGCCATGGAAATACTGACAGCATCAGGTGCGTGCTACATTTTCAAAATATCAATTCAATTGTGATATTGTTATACTTGAGATGTAACATTAGCATTTTTTTTTCATCAGTGTTTGACAAAGAAGTCAACTGCCATGTGCGCCGGCATAAAACCACCCGGCTCAATGCCACATCACACCCACACTGACTGGGTAAGGTTTAATGAATATTGAGACTTCAGATATTTCACAATTTAGATTTGTAGAAAAGCATTCAATGAAAGCAGAAACTAAATACAAACACTTTAGGGATGCAGTTGACCATTGCTCAAAGCTGTTATAAGGTATAAGCAGGGCTTTACTCTAATTTGTCTCCACTCCTTCTATTGCAGATTCAGTGTGACAGCTGTTTCCGGTGGTGCCACACAGTGCCTGTATATGGACCAAAAGTCTCTTGAAGAGGCACAAGTTGGGGACTGGGTTTGCTCTCTGTGTGACAAATAATGTTTGTGCATGAACATGCGGTTGCTGTATGTCCTATATTAACAAAAAAAGGCACCAGCTGGGGACTGGGACTCCAGACTTTTCCAAAAAGCAGGGGATGTGGTTGCTGTGAAAGAGTTTTCATTTATATGCTCAATTTGATATATTTAGAATATACACTGAACAAAAATATAAACGCAACACTTTTGTTTTTGCTCCCATTTCTCATGAGATGAACTCAAAGATCTAAAACATTTTCTATAAACACAAAATAACCATTTCTCTCAAATGTTGTTCACAAATCTGAAAGATCTGTGATAGTGAGCACTTCTCCTTTGCCGAGATAATCCATCCCACCTCACAGGTGTGGCATATCAAGATGCTGATTAGACAGCATGATTATTGCACAGGTGTGCCTTAGGCTGGCCACAATAAAAGGCCACTCTGAAACGTGCAGTTTTGCTTTATTGGGGGGGTCTGGGGGGGTCCGAAAACCAGTCAGTATCTGGTGTGAGGGGTAGGGGTAGGGTTAGGGTTAGGGTTAGGGTTAGGGGTAGGGGTAGGGTTAGGGTAATGTTGTGAATCGAGTGGCCTGTGTTCGTCGTCATACACCTGCCCATACCATAACCTCACCACCACCATGGGCCACTCAATTCACAACATTACCCTAACCCTACCCCTAACCCTAACCCTACCCCTCACACCAGATACTGACTGGTTTTCGGACCCCCCCCAGACCCCCCCAATAAAGCAAAACTGCACGTTTCAGAGTGGCCTTTTATTGTGGCCAGCCTAAGGCACACCTGTGCAATAATCATGCTGTCTAATCAGCATCTTGATATGCCACACCTGTGAGGTGGGATGGATTATCTCGGCAAAGGAGAAGTGCTCACTATCACAGATTCTTTCAGATTTGTGAACAATATTAGAGAGAAATGGTTATTTTGTGTTTATAGAACATGTTTTAGATCTTTGAGTTCATCTCATGAAAAATGGGAGCAAAAACAAAAGTGTTGCGTTTATATTTTTGTTCAGTGTATATTTGAGATTTGTTTAACTAAGAAGTGACCGTTGAATAAATATTGCAAAACAAAGCCTATATCACATGGTAGCCAGTGTGAATTGTTTCCTACATTACAAGATTTCGATTTTCTATAGTACAAATCTGGGCCATTTGTTGTATAATTTCTCCAAACACATACAGTACAAATGCCTGTTTTGGAGTCTTCAAAAGGTGCAGTAGAAGGACTTTACATTTTGTTAAAGACAGGATAATATAAGGTGTTGTGATCATGGGAAATGAGCCTTGTACAGGGAAAGTGTGCTGGAGGCTGAAGACGTTGACTGGGACTGATGAGGCTGATGAGACTGAAGAATCTGCAAGGAAAGAACTAGGGGCAGAGAAATAATATATTATACATATATTAAAAGACATGCAGCGTCATAAGAGGCCAACAAGAGTGACAAGGGTGTGTCACTGTGCTGAAGGAAAGTTGTGAACAGCTATCCAGGCCAGTCTCTAAAGACTTTCCAAAGTGTAACAACGCTGTTGCTGGAGTACTGATCTAGTGGATCTAGTCTTCATATCATGTGTTTACCATATCCTGTTAAAATACTCTGTCCAACATAGTCAGTATTGTGAAGAACATTTTTCTAACGCTTATTATATATCAGAAAAATGTTTATTACCAGGTAGGTTTACACGTACGAGGAATTTGACGTGGTAAAAAAAGAATACATTATTGTACTCTGGAAGGGAGTTCAATCATTTTATCTCTCATCAAAGATGGCAGAAAACATGCATTATTGTACTCAGGGGCGGAGTTTGACAAAGGATTACTCAAAAGGTACACAGTAAAAGTACTTGATTGTACTTTTGGTAGTAGTCCAAGTAGTACTGAATCCAACAGTACCAATTACATTAAGAACTTATTGCACAAAATCATTTTATCTCTCATCAAAGATGGCAGAAAACATGCATTATTGTACTCAGGACAGGAGTTTAAACGAGTATTACTCAAAAAGTACACAGTAAAAGTACTTGATTGTACTTTTGGTAGTAGTCCAAGTAGTATTGAATCCAACAATACCAATTACATTAAGAACTTATTGCACAGAATCCTTTTATCTCTCATCAAAGATGGCAGAAAACATGCATTATTGTACTCAGGGGTGGAGTTTGACAAAGGATTACTCAAAAAGTACACGGTAAAAATACTTGATTGTACTTGTGCTACTAGTCCAAGTAGTACTGAATCCAACAGTACCAATTTCATTAAGAACTTATTGCACAAAATCATTTTATCTCAAATCAAAGATGGCAGAAAACATGCATTATTGTACTCTGGAGGGGAGTTTGACAGGGGATTACTCAAAAGGTACACAGTAAAAGTACTTGATTGTACTTTTAGTAGTAGTCCAAGTAGTACTGAATCCAACAGTAGCAATTACATTAAGAACTTATTGCAAAAAATCATTTTATCTCTCATCAAAGATGGCAGAAAACATGCATTATTGTACTCAGGACAGGAGTTTAAACGAGTATTACTCAAAAAGTACACAGTAAAAGTACTTGATTGTACTTTTAGTAGTAGTCCAAGTAGTACTGAATCCAACAGTACCAATTACATTAAGAACTTATTGCACAGAATCCTTTTATCTCTCATCAAAGATGGCAGAAAACATGCATTATTGTACTCAGGGGTGGAGTTTGACAAAGGATTACTCAAAAAGTACACAGTAAAAGTACTTGATTGTACTTGTGCTATTAGTCCAAATAGTACTGAATCCAACAGTACCAATTACATTAAGAACTTATTGCACAAAATCATTTTTATCTCAAATCAAAGATGGCAGAAAACATGCATTATTGTACTCTGGAGGGGAGTTTGACAGGGGATTACTCAAAAAGTACACAGTAAAAGTACTTGATTGTACTTTTAGTAGTAGTCCAAGTAGTACTGAATCCAACAGTACCAATTTCATTAAGAACTTATAGCACAAAATCCTTTTATCTCTCATCAAAGATGGCAGAAAACATGCATTATTGTACTCAGGGGTGGAGTTTGACAAAGGATTACTCAAAAAGTACACAGTAAAAATACTTGATTGTACTTGTGCTACTACTCCAAGTAGCACTGAATCCAACAGTACCAATTACATTAATAAATTATTGCAAAAAATCATTTTATCTCTCATCAAAGATAGCAGAATACATTATTTTGTGTACTCAGGACAGGAGTTTAAACAAGTATTACTCAAAAAGTACACAGTAAAAGTGCTTGATTGTACTCGTGGTAGTAGTCCAAGTAGTACAGAATTCAGCATAACCGATTTTATTAAGAACTCATTGCAAAAAATGATTGTATCTCTCATCAAAGAGGGCAGAAAACATGCATTATTGTACTCTGGAGGGGAGTTTGACAGAGTATTACTCAAATAGTACACAGTAAAAGTACTTGATTGTATTTGTGGTAGTAGTCTAACATGTACTGAGTCCAACAGTACCAATTTTATTAAGAACTTATGGCTAAAAATCATTTTAACCCTCATCAAATATCATTGATTGATTGATCAAATATAGCATAAGCACTTGTACTACCGTCAGCGCCACTTCTCGGCGATTACCGTAAAGACGCTATTAATCGCGCACTCAAAAATGAAGCGCTGCTCATTTGACCAAGCAAATGCGAGAGACGGCTGAGTTGACCGCAGTCGAAATGTCTAGGCAGCTGGTCACCGGCTGACAACGAGCCAAGTCAGAAACCCGAAACTACGGTTTCGGTGCCGAGATACCGTTAGTAAATAAGGTAACACACGTTTATACATAATATAATATCTAATAACATTCATAATACAACATGTGGTTGAATTGATTGAGAGAGCAATGCTATAAAATCAAACAATTACATATATGAATTATGTACATACATGTGATGAAGATACAAATTGTATTTGTACAGTCCGTTCTGTATACTTACTGGTGTAGACACAGTTTCCTCCCCAGTGTGGATGTCCAATAGATTGTTGCTATCCTCAGTTCTGTCAGTGGCTTCATTTAACAAAGTTTCCAATACCTATGTAATAATATTGACATTTTTCAGAATTTGAAGCGGTTGTATGAGCTATAATTTTACTATAAATGCTGTTCATGGGAAAAGTGCATGCAATAATATATGGCATCATGACTTCATCAACTCATAAATGTGTGAGATTTTACATGTCATTTTGAGTCAGGCTTTATGCTTGTAAACATTGAACAACAAGTAGCGCGGATTACCTTCGCTCTCTCCCTTTTGGAGAATGCATTTCGCCGTCTCTTTAGTGGAGGACTCTGCATCGGGGGACATGTAGGAATCGGCGTGGTGGCTTGTGCTGGCATTTGGAGTCTTGGCAGTATTGTTGGAACAGCATCTTTGTTCAGTTTGAAATTATTTTTTAATCCAATTTCCTTAGCGAGCATTGTGGACTGGTCGAAACACGATCTTTCAAAGTGCTGCCCACAAATTGTAGGTTTCATCGACCCCGGGTTACCTGGTCCAGCAAAGTCCGCCCTCGTACGACGCACTTGTTTGGTCCATATACGCGACATTTGACAATTTTTTGGCCACAAAAACATCCCATAGCCAGATTTGGAGACGGCCCCACATCCCCATACCACACATCGCTTGCCGATTATTCTTCGCGTTTTGTTGTTGTGCATCCTTTGTTTTAATATTTGCCGCTTCAAGGCATTTAAACAATGGTGACTCAGCTGTGTTCTGCTCAGCTGTGTTCTACTCATGACGTCACCGCCGGAAATGACCGAAGTTGTTGTTTCCAGAGCGACGAACGATTGTTACTAACTGACAACATTTGTATGCTGTTATAATCGTGATTTATTAAAAAATACATCAATAATGAAAAAATCATATGGCACATTTCACAATACAAATGTAACCTCTATCATATACCAAGCCCACGAACAGGTGCTAATAGCATTTCGTAAGCTCCTTAACACCACATTGCGTGGTGGAGTCACTAACTTTGCTACATGTAGTGTCGGCACCACGCAAACAACCCCAATGTAAAGTGAATGAGGCTCCTTTGTCGTGGTGCACACACGCATTTCTACAACGTCCTGCAGTGAGCTTTGTATTCTATAAAACGTTTTCAAAATCTACTTCATAGCTTGTAGTAACTCACGGGAGGCTTCTTTTATTTTATTTGTATTCATAATAAAAAAAAAAAATCGTCAGAATGTATTATGGTGCATTATTTACCAATTTCTGTTCTCAAAAAACAGTGCATTGTGTGTAATACAACTGTGATTTAAATGACTTAGTTTTTAAGGAAGGCCAGAGCTTCAGCTGTGTCAAATAGATTGTTCCCTTTAGTTTACGTTTTTTAAAAGACAATGATATTCCTATTTGATCAATAAAGGGGTATTATAGGCCAATATTAGCCATTTAAAAAATGCGTGACTGCACCACGACTCCTTAACTCCACATTGCGTGGTGGAGTCACGAACTTTGTTACATGTACGTGTCGGCACCACGCAAACAACCCCAATGTAAAGTGAATGAGGCTCCTTTGCCGTGGTGCACACACGCATTTCTACAACGTCCTGCAGTGAGCTAAAACGTTTTTTAAATCTACTTTATAGCTTGTAGTAACTCACGGGAGGCTTCTTTTATTTTATTTGTATTCATAATAATTTGTATTTTTCGTCAGAATGTATTATGGTGCATTATTTATCAATTTATGTTCTCAAAAAACAGTGCATTGTGTGTAATACAACTGTGATTTTTATTAAATTACTTACTAAAAAACACCAGATTATCCTTGTTAATTACACAACATTGATTGGTTTAAATTGTGTGCAATGCTTTTGTATTTTTTCCCTTCGATTCGGAGAAACAAATATTTTTTCGGAGTAAAGGATGGCAGAAGACACTACACTACCCAGAATCCCCAGCTATCGTTTGGACTACACCATGTGCTCTGTTTGACAAACCCCGTGATAGTCCTCAAGCTCTGTGATTGGAGAGTGAGCTCCGAGGGTTACGCCGAGCCTCGAACAGCACTTAAAATGGGATGGAACCACGGCAGACTGTCCAAAACTGGATTTGAACGGGTCCACCGCGTCCCCCCCTCCCCCACCCTGTCCCCCACCCTGTCCCCAGAACTACACATGCTGGCTATTGTGTTTCGCAACATGTTCTCTATCTATGGCACGTCTCTACTGGGAGTTGTAGTTTTAAAAGACGTTTTCGTATTTCCCATAATAAGAAGTTGCCAGTATTAAACTGTGTACATCCCTGGAGGTTTAGGGGATAGGAAACACTCACATTTAAAACATAATTAATAAATGGGTGAAAATTGCTTGTGCCCATAAGGGGCAGCATTAATATATATACACACATGCCAGCTAAGGTCAGAAGAGCTTTATTTAACAGCTGGTCTTATGTTTGTGACCCCTGTTGTTAATTGATAACATTACATTACATTCATTGATAAGCCTGAAACATGCACTTGTCAAGGTTCAGAGGCACATTTTGCAAATATGGCAGTAGCCATCGATCAGCTTAAGATAAGATATACTTTATTGATCCCAAGTTGGAACATTTGCGTTACATCAGCATGTGTAACAGTTGTAAATATGCAGTGGTGTTTATTTGTAAATCATTTAGTATAATCACACAAATTCTGTGTTTTATATTTAACAATTCTGTGTTCTTTATTTATTGATTGTTCAATACCTGACAAGGCCGGAGATGAAATATCTACATACATCTTATAAGAGTATAATACATTATGTATAATATCAGTTAAAATAAGTGCTTCAACATAGTTAACATTGCTGGAGGTATGCACAAATATTGATAGATGTCTTGTAATGCACTATTGAGGAACCTGCGACCCAAGTTTTTCATTCAATGCAGAACTACACCGTTTGTGAATATGATATGTCAATAAACCAGAGCCCTAGAGAGATAAGAGTTACGACCAGGCCCGGTTCCAGAACAAAATGACTCAGGGTGCATCTGAGAAGAGAGGGTGCTGTGGTAAAGTGCTATTTTTATAAGTGGGGAGTGGACCTAACACCCTAGGGGTCCTCATCTCCTCTACGAGGGTCCTCACCTCCTCTAGGGGGGTCCGGGGGCATGCTCCCCCAGGAAGAATTTTTTTTAAATATTGAAGTTAAAAGCATCAATCTGGTGCACTTTGAGAGCAAAATGAAGAGATCTATGGATCAACTGTATGTGCTCTTTGCTTGATTCATGCCTTCCAAGTCCCTTATCACGTAGCCTATAAGAGCATGGCGCCAGTTGTTGTAGCCAGTTGTGGTGAAGGCATCTGACGTACTTGAACCGAAATGTCTACATGCATAGCAGAAGATGGCATCTTTTTTACATGAATATTCCAGCCAATCTCTGTTTTGAAACCATGAGCTGCAAAATGAGTAGCCTACAGGCGAGTTGGGCACTTTTTTAAATATACCTGGGCAGGCTCTGTTTTGCCGAGGTCCTCTGGCACTTGCGGGCCGCTGAGGGGTGGCGGTGTTTGGGGCAACAAAGACGGCTGCGGCTGCTCCGCCTCTGTGGGCGAGGCGGACAAAGCCGGCGAGTCGGGCATTATTGTCCACGACAGTGGCCGCGGGTAACGTAATGTCCCCATGATCTGAACTGTTATTACCTGCAGTAGATGCAGTGTTTCTGCTGGCGATAAGGGCTGGTTATTTTAACAATTTTCTGATGTCCATCACTGACTGCTGTGTAAGCACCTTGCAGATGACGAACGCGCAGCGGCACAGGTCACGCACACCTGACATAATAACGTTACTTACCGTTTAAATTGACCAAATAAATGCAGCAATGTTATTTAACCACAATTCCAATTTATTTTATTTCAACTAAATTCTTCTTCTTATTATTACTATTATTATTATATATGTAATTTTTGTAACTTTTTTTTTTTTTTCACTTTTCATTTTTCAAATGAGGGTGCATAACGACTCAACTGAGCGTGCAATGCACCCCCGTAGAACCGGGCCTGGTTACGACACTCTTTGATGTCAACAGACAACAACAGTCAAGGAGTATGCCTCCAGCTGTTAATGTCAGGAATGATGACCACACCTATTATGGCACATCAAACATTGGTATGATATATGAAGCTAACAATGTTTCCCATGTTATATCATTCAAGGATAGACTACACTCCTAATGCAACCTTCAGATTATACAGCTTCAAAACTACCAGGGTTCAGGGATTCTCTGAAGACTCATATACCACATGTAGATAATCTACAGATGTCTTCATACTTTAACATTGCCAATAGACGAACTTAGATGAATGTCACTATAGGAGTGTAGTGTACCCTTAAATGACAATAGGTGCACATGTAAAGGCAGCATACACATATAACAGCAAGATTGCCTTGTTATTGTTACAGAGATTCAGGGAGCTATTGAGGTGGAGTTCCAAGGGAATGAAAGGGACATAATGGCGCGTTTCCACTGCAGCAGGTAGCTCGCCTTAAGCGTGCAGAGCCGTGCGGGGCCCGTTTTTGGTTGCCAGTTGCCAGTTTGCCAGGGTCAGGTGCTCCAGGGACCAGACTGCCAAGGGCCAGTTGTGACCGGGCTCACGTGGAGGATCTAATGAGGCAACTGAGAAGGGAGAGATTACTAAGAAAGAGAGCAGAGAGGGCTCTGGTAAACCGGAAAAGGATTAATTCGGCATTAAAAAAACAAACACAATTTGATTCATCTAAAGTTTAAAAAAATCTTCAACACAGACCAAATTAGAGCCAGATTACCGTCCATCTGATGAGGTTTTCACCCTTGTTCAGAACGTGGAGCAGCTGTTCCGTGTGAGGATGAGCGATTCCCTCATGGAGTCCTCAAATGCAGTGTCACAGCTGGAACAAGAAGCCATGTTGCTGGACAGCAACCTTCCCTCATGCCATGACCTGAAGAAAAAAATCCTCTCAACATACATCAGGCTGAGGTTAAGGATTGCATCAAAGTGCATCAGGGCTGAGAGGAAGGATAAACATAAAGGGTATCTTGGCAGCAAGAGTCAGAGTAAGAAGGCAAAGAAGACCCAACAGACCTCTGCACCGAAGCTCATAACATCTAGGCCACTGCCAAACACCTTACTCGTTGCCATCGATGTACTTGGCATCTCCATTCCCGGTCCACCGTCAGCATCCTCCAGCCTCCTCTTCTTTCAGCAGTCATCACCTGCAGCCGTTGCCAGCACCAGCCTCCTTCAGCAGCAGCACCCTCCTCCAGCAGCAGCACCCTCCAGCAGCAGCAGCACCCTCCTTGAGCAGCAGCACCCTCCTCCAGCAGCAGCACCCTCCTCCAGCAGCAGCACCCTCCTTCAGCAGCAGCACCCTCCTCCAGCAGCAGCACCCTCCTCCAGCAGCAGCACCCTCCTTCAGCAGCAGCACCCTCCTTCAGCAGCACCAGCCTCCTTCAGCAGCAGCACCCTCCTTCAGCAGCACCAGCCTCCTTCAGCAGCAGCACCCTCCTTCAGCAGCACCAGCCTCCTTCAGCAGCACCAGCCTCCTTCAGCAGCAGCACCCTCCTTCAGCAGCAGCACCCTCCTCCAGCAGCAGCACCCTCCTTCAGCAGCACCAGCCTCCTTCAGCAGCAGCACCCTCCTTCAGCAGCACCAGCCTCCTTCAGCAGCAGCACCCTCCTTCAGCAGCAGCACCCTCCTTCAGCAGCACCAGCCTCCTTCAGCAGCAGCACCCTCCTCCAGCAGCAGCACCCTCCTTCAGCAGAGGCAGCCTCCTTCAGCAGCACCAGCCTCCTTCAGCAGCAGCACCCTCCTTCAGCAGCACCAGCCTCCTTCAGCAGCAGCACCCTCCGCCAGCAGCCTCCGCCAGCAGCCATGGCTGACATATGAGGCTGAATTAAAAAAAGTGCTAATTATTTTTTTTTTAAAGTGTTTATTTTGTTAAAAATAAACATTTTGGATACATGACCATGTTTTAGGCTCATCCTTCATTCACTGCTGTAGAGTAGCCTATTCAGTAGGCTATTATTTTGTTAAGACTGAATAATACCTTTGAAGAACAATCATTAAACTAGTGTGTATATTACAATACAAAGGAATCTATCCTAGCATGCCATCAAGCATTAAAAAGTAGCGCTAGGCTAGTTGTACAGTACAGATGAGTTAACACGGAACAGTACCAAAAAAAACTAAGTACAGTCAACATGTCACATAATGAAATGTTAGTATATCCCAAAATTCAATGAAATATTAAATAAAATATTTATCACAAACGCCACCTCATTTCTACTGGTGCTAGCAGTTAAGTCATATCATACAGAAAAAGCCGACTAAGGATGGCTGACACGGTCAGGTTCAGCGGATAAAAACCAAAATAACAATAAAAACACATAATCAATCTAAATCCTGCTTGTTAGTTACCCAGCATCATTGATATATAAGCTGCTAGCGATTCATTACTGAAATCTTACCTTCAAAGCTGACGAAGTCGCGCTAGCTAACTTGCAGGCAATGCTAGCTAAATTGGTTGTAACAACCAAGATAAAATATAGATAATTACGCTGTGCATATACAAATGAAGACCAGTATAAGCATCATAAAGGGCCTCTGATACAATATAGACAGTTGACAATTCAAAAGAGTTCGATATTTCCGCAACTTATCTCTGGAACTAATCGACGCGCCGTAATGTAAGTGAATGAGGTCCAACGCCCAAATGACAATATTGGAACTATTTCGATGTCCATCCGGAAGTAGGCGCCGCCATTTTTTACAACGGAGGTCTATGGGAGTGTCGTAACTCTTATCTCTCTAGGGCTCTGCAATAAACCTTAGAAAATCTTGAAATCTTGAAAGGGATGTGCAAAATAGTCATTATATACAGTCTTTAATTAACTATTAGTAGAGAATAACGAGTAATGAATATACTGTATAGGGATCCTATTAATATCTAATAATAAAAATAATGAAATTCAATAACATGCTTTAACCACTAGGTGTCCCTTTATATCAGCTGTGCACCTTTATGGTGTAAATACAGCCTATCTACCAATTGGATCAAATATAAAAGTCAGCCGAATTAGTGTTGATACTGCAAGGAGACGTATTGTGTGAAAAGAAATGTAAGATGTTGTTTAATGGCTGATATATTTATGATCCATGTCACGTTTTCAGTTCCTCATGTTTGTCTAGAAGTCTTCTCATCAGGGCTCTATAAATACAGAACTACGGCAGATATGTAATATGTAATACAGCCGAACCGTTTATTACAATGCCGTTATGTGATGACTTTCAAAGAGAAAAGCAAGCACACTCGGAATAAAGTATTATTTAAAAAAAAAATGTTTTCGGTCTGTTTCCGGTATTTGTTAATGACGATGTGCTGTGAGATGTGAGACTGGAATTGCACAGGGGAAAATAACGTAGGCTATCTTTAGATGCGGATTTTGTTAAACTAATATGTTTGCGCTGTGGACCAACACTATACATTGACGGGGAAGGGGGTAGCAATAAAGATAACACCATTAAACAGTTACACAACATAACAGAAATAATATCGATAGCAGCGTCCCTAGCAACCACCTTGGTAACAATGAAAACGTTCTATGGACGCAATTTCCTGAAGTAATCCTCGTAATAACTAGCAAACTAAAGATCATGTACATCCACTGCACACATAATCTGAAATAACAACTCATATTTCTCGCATCAAATGACATCAAAACGCATTTTAATGGCCAAACTAACTTTAAAATAGGCATTTTCCACCGAGAATAAAACGAAGATCGGCCATGTTTTCTTTTTCTGCAGGGAGAAATGTGAAGATCACGTGACATAGACGCCAGCCATTGGAATGAATGGTGAAAAAAAACGGGGTTTGTCAAACAGAGCACATGGTGTAGTCCTAAACGATAGCTGGGGATTCTGGGTAGTGTAGTGTCTTCTGCCATCCTTTACTCCGAACAAATATTTGTTTCTCCGAATCGAAGGGGAAAAATACAAAAGCATTGCACACAATTTAAACCAATCAATGTTGTGTAATTAACAAGGATAATCTGGTGTTTTTTAGTAAGTAATTTAATAAAAATCACAGTTGTATTACACACAATGCACTGTTTTTTTAGAACAGAAATTGATAAATAATGCACCATAATACATTCTGACGAAAAATACAAATTATTATGAATACAAATAAAATAAAAGAAGCCTCCCGTGAGTTACTACAAGCTATAAAGTAGATTTTAAAAACGTTTTAGCTCACTGCAGGACGTTGTAGAAATGCGTGTGTGCACCACGGCAAAGGAGCCTCATTCACTTTACATTGGGGTTGTTTGCGTGGTGCCGACACGTACATGTAACAAAGTTACTAGGCTTGTTTGAGACGCGTTGCGGCTCGCCTCGAAAGTAGACGAGAATAGCCGAACGCAGCCGGCGGAGGTCTCAAAAAGCTCGCCTGAAGTCGGACAGCTCGGAGTCGGCTTCTTCTTCTTCTCTCGGTTTTTTGGCGGATTGCAAACAGCTTGAAGGTGCATACCGCCACCTCCGGAGTCGGCTTGACTCGGTTTGCATTTATAAAGAATGCACACATGTGTTTAATCGTTAATGTCTAAGTAAATACATTTGTTCCTGCTCCAGATTAGATTCAACTTTATTGTTATTGCACATATTACAGGTACTGAGACAACGAAATGCAGTTTAGCTTCTAACCAGGTGCAACAAGCAGTGAAGTGAAAAGTAATGTACACAATCTACAGAATAAAATATAGAATGAATTGAATGATGAATAAACAGTGGGGTATGAATACACTAGATATCAGCCTGTGAGCAGTATGAACAGTGTGTATTAATACACTAGATATACACAGCAGCCTGTGAGCAGTATGAACAGTGTGTATGAATATGCTAAGATATATAAAGTATGAAAACGATAAGCAGTGCAAGTATAGTATAAAATATATGGATATTAATTTCATGATGATAAACATTGTGGAACGATGATGAAAAATGTGAATGAAAGTGGCGACGTAAAACTGACACAAAACAACAACAAACTTTTGCCGAGCCAATGGGAGAGCTTCATCAGCAGCACGTGGTAAAAACCACCAATGAGCGCTCAGCTCAAGATACCAGCGAGTCGTTTCCCATCAAGCATTTCGCTTCCGCAGCCCGTGGAGAGGAACTGCGCCGCCTCGCCGCGCCTCGCTCTCAAGGCTGCGGGCGTCTTTGTCCCGCGAGATTTCAACGTCTCATGTAGGCGAGCCTCCAGAGCAAGTCGGACAAAATGACTAACCATCATGCAACGCACGAGCAAGACGTTGATCGAAATTGCACAGGTCTCGCTTGTCTCGCTTGTCTCAAACAAGCCTAGTGACTCCACCACGCAATGTGGTGTTAAGGAGTCGTGGTGGAGTCACGCATTCTGGTGAGATCAGGTTGGGCTTTTACTGTCAAAGGTTTTTGCGACTGGAAACACGCATTACAGACTGATAAAGGACTGCTAAGACATGCCGCATCAAAAGAACACATTTCATGTGAGAGTGTGTGGAGAGAGAGAGATACGCGAAGAAACAAATAAGGACATTAGAACTTTGTTGCAGATCAGCTGCACGGAGCCGTTATTACGTGTCAGCTGTCGTTGATATTATAGCTTTTTTAGCTGTCAACCAACTCCCTCTCAGAGGTGACTCGATTCACTCCACAGCATGTCCGAGTGCAGTGCATAGGAACATAAACCATGCCCAAGGCGGGCTAAACTGTTCATCGTCTCCGTCTCTACTATTTCTCTCCGAGTGCAGCGATGAGGAAGCTGCCATCCGTAACCAGTGTGCCTTGCTCGTGATTTACCAGTGTTTGTGCTGCCACGCACACAATGTTTCAAAGTGGTTGCTATGTTGCCCTTTATTTGTGTATGTTTGCGATAAGTGTGCGTCTTTACGCAATGCTGTTGGCCTTGCTGTTTGATATATATTGTGCCGCAGGCCCGCAGCACGTGACGGTTTTGTGCCCTCCCATGAAAATCATATGCCTTCCCTTTAGATTTGTTCTGGCGCCGGGTCTGCCTCACATGATCCGAGGTACACAAGTGAAGTCGCTTTCATTCGTCCCGGCGTCAAGCAGACGCGCGCGAGTCCTCGGAAATGAGCCGTTTGTCATTTCCCTAATGTTCGCGTCTCAGTCTCCCAGGTCCTCCGGCAGCGACCCGGAAACGGATGTCGGCGCGCCGTCTCGAAGGAAAACAAATTTCTCTAAAGGCTCGTCGAGGATCGATTATCGAGGAGGCTGTCTGGAGTAGCTATAACCGAGGATACACTGATTTAGAGGAGAGAGGAGTCTCTCTGGAGGAGCTATAACCGAGGATACACTGATTTAGAGGAGAGAGGAGTCTCTCTGGAGGAGCTATAACCGAGGATACACTGATTTAGAGGAGAGAGGAGTCTCTCTGGAGGAGCTATAACCGAGGGTACACTGATTTAGAGGAGAGAGGAGTCTCTCTGGAGGAGCTATAACCGAGGATACACTGATTTAGAGGAGAGAGGAGTCTCTCTGGAGGAGCTATAACCGAGGATACACTGATTTAGAGGAGAGAGGAGTCTCTCTGGAGGAGCTATAACCGAGGGTACTGGTTGGCGACCACTGCTTTAGGAGATATCTACAAATAAACAGTAGATATTTGTCATGAAACCATATAATAAAATATACAAGGGACCCCATGCCCTCGACCAACGAGCCATGACAAGAGGCTATTCTTTGGTCTTCCCAACGATATTCTGTGTATTGCACTTTGTCCTCAATGAACACAGCTTGGATAAAAATGCATGGCTTCTCTACACAGAAGATGAGCCTTGATCATTATTTGCCATAACTCAACATTAGGTTTCTAGCAGGGCACAGTATTGGTCAAATTGTGAAGTACACATTGCTTCCAACGAAGAATATATGATACCTAAACTAAACCTGGCCCAAACTTATGTAGATGTCTTGGGCTCGTCCGGGATTTGAACCCAGGACCTCTAGCACCCTAAGCGAGAATCATACCCCTAGACCAACGAGCCATGATAAAAGGCTATTTTTTTGGTCTTCCCAACGATATTCTGTTTATTGCACTTTGTCCTCAATGAACACAGCTTGGAAACAAATGCATAATTTCTCTAGACAGAAGATGAGCCATGATCATTATTTAACCCAACTCATCACTAGATTTCTAGCAGGAGACAGTGTTGGTTAAATTGTGAAGTCCACATTGCTTCCAACAAAAACATTTTGATACCTAAACTAAACTAAACCTGTTCTACGCCTATCCCGGCTCCTCCGGGATTTGAACCGGGGACCTCTCGCACCCAAGGCGAGAATCATACCGCTAGACCAGGGGTGCCCACACTTTTTTGGCTGGTGAGCTACTTTTGAAATGACCAGCTCACCGAGGTCTACCAACCACAAATAAAATCCCAAATTGCAAGGGTTGCTGAATAACACGTTTTATTTATACATGGGATAATAGGGCTGCAACAAACGACTCATTTGATAATCGATTAATCTATCGATTAATGAAACGATTAATCGACTATTCGGACTATTACTGTATGCCTTGCACAATTTCTCAAACGCTCTTATTTAGCCATCAACTTTTAGATGTATCTTGAGGTTGTTTTAGGCATGTGGAAACTAACAAGACAATAAAGATGAATACTTGATTCAAAAATACATATATTATTAAATTAACTTAACAAATTGTGAACAAAATTAACATTGCTTTTTATTTAAATTAAATAAATAATATTTCACATCAAAAGAAACAACAATGTTTTAACAAATGGTATTAAATAATGTGATGACAGAACTGTGAACAGAATAGCTGAAACTTTAACAAACTAAGTAACTCAGTTTCCTCTAATCATTAACCCGTGTTTGTATAATGTAGTTAACTCCGTGTGTTGCTGCTAGCATACAGAACACCTGACGTGGAAACGTTCCTCTGGATGGAGCTACAGAGCTGCTAGAAAGACAGTGGAACCCGGTGCATTCCTCCGTCTGGATGTGGATGCTACAAAATCCGATGCTGTTGGTCTGTCTATATTAATAGTTTAGGTGAAAATGTGGATGAAGCTACTTTACATTTTTATGCGGATGATACCGTGATGTACTGTGCAGGTCCCTCCATTCAGGAGGCTGCTGTTAAATTACAGGCTGTTTTTAACATTATTCAGACTCAGCTCTCTGAACTAAAGCTTCTTTTGAATGTGGATAAAACCAAGGTAATGCTCTTTTCTAAAGCTAAAGCTAAAGCTACAAATACACCGGAGACTGCTTTGGATATTGTAACTACGCAAGGAATACAACTTGAAGTGGTTACCTGTTACAAATACCTAGGTATCTGGCTTGATGACTGTCTCTCTTTTAAACTTCATGTCAATAACCTGCTTAAAAAGCTGAGGGTTAGGCTAGGTTTCTTCTACAGGAACAAGTCCTGTTTCTCGCTTGAGGCCAGGAAAAGGCTCTGTGACCTTTTTACCTGTGCTGGATTATGGTGATTTGTTATATATGAATGCACCTGCCCATTGCCTGAGCAAGTTAGATGCTGCGTATCACAGCGCACTGAGATTTGTGACAAATTGTAAAGGACTTACGCATCACTGTACCCTGTATACCAGGGCGGTTATGCCATCACTTACTGTACGGAGGCTCAGTCACTGGTACTTTTTCATTTACAAAGCCAAGGGCCAGTGGCGGTTGGTGGAAAATATTTTTGGTGGGGCTTTTGATATAGTGAGTATGCGAATATTCGCTTCGCTCTAAACGCTCCTATCGCATCGCTCTAATCGCTGGAGTTTCACTGCAGCTGCCAGCTGTGTTTACTCGCATCATTCAAACAAGATGCGCTGGCTCGGGAGCTACAACTACAACAAAATGAACATATTTTACCGTGATTAAATTGTAATACACATTTCTAAATGATGCCGACGTAACCACATACTGATACCGGTTAGTAAAAACCTTGAATTAATGCTTTGACAAGTCTGCAGACAGACGGCAGAGAAACACCTTTTAGAATGCTTGTTTTCTGAATGGAGCTTGGCTAAGCTAACGTTATATATGCTCCGACCGTCCACACTCACAACAACGGCCTATACAGACATAAATCAACCAGCGACTGTATTCTCCATGACACAGACAGTCTGTGGTTTGTACTTGTTTAACTTTTGTCTAGTTTCTGAACAGATCGTATCTGTCCCCGGCTGTTTGAAGAGCAAGCATGGGAAACAAAAGATAGCATTTACCTGTTTGCATCCAGCTAGCCTCGTTGATACGTTTTGTCTTTTTCACGAGCTTGCTGTGATATATACAAATCGGGTTGGTCCGGTCCAAGGTCTTTAAGTATCAATTTATCTCCCAAACTTCTCCTTTGGAAAGGATTGGAGAGTAGCTCTTGCACGGAATTGGGTGCGGACCGAGGTCCGGCGACTCCACCTGCACACCATTCTAAATACTGCGTCACCTTGGTCACTCACGAGTCTAAAAAACAACTCACGTCACGTAAGCAACGTGGGCACCAACGTGAGCGCCCTCGTGACCAAAATATTTGACGGCGCTGATTGGCTGAAATTATGTTTCGGCGGCACAGTTTAATATTGAGACTTTTGCAACGTGCTGGTTGCTGCTGTTTGTCTCTGGGGCTCCGCCCGGTAATGATAAACTAATGCCACGGGCAGGAAACATGTGACTTATCAGTAACTTTAGACATCGTAACACCATTTTAAACGAGATTCTATTGTAGATTATACATTTTACTGATACCAATTGTATGATATTTACCTTGTTCATTAAAAATAAAAATAAAAATATATTTTTTAAATATATATTTTTTAATTTAATATTTGTTTTAATATATTTTTTTGAATGTGGGAAGAGGTGGGGCGGCGCCCCTAGCGCCCTTATGGGCCGGCCGCCACTGCCAAGGGCTGTAGCCTGATACTTATGATATGCTTTAGGAGCTGTGTGTGTTTGTTGTACAATGTGTAGGTGTGTGTGTGTGTGTGTGTGTATGTGTGTGTGAGAGTTGATGTGCCAGGCAGACAGGCAGGTGTCAGTACGTTATCTGACATATAAATGGTCAAACATGGTACATTCTCCGTTAGCCTACGAGCCGTTTGAGCGAAGGACTATTCCTTCTCAGTGTAGCATGACATTGGATATGCGCTGAACTTCTCCTGGATTGGAATTTTTCCGAACATTTCCGGAGGAGGAGTTTGCAGAAATGTGCAAACAACAAAAATGTGCAAATAACAATAGGTTCCTCGCACTTCGTGCTAGGACGCCGTTGGGTCCTAGCGCTCCGTGCTCGGGCACTAATAATAAACACGTCTTATAATAAAAAGCAATAAAAGCACAATTTCAAAAAGTGTAGGAACTGGAAAGCAGTTGGAATTAAAAGCAAATGAATCCTCTTGAAATAGAACATGTCAAATAGGAGAACATTAATCCTTTGAATTGGCCTGTGCATACAAATAAGGCACGCTTCAAAATTGTCCTACGTGTTATTCCAGGATGCAGATAAGCATTTCCCAAGCTCAGTAATAACCAACATATCTAAGCTGATCTGTAGATGGCACACGTTGCCTGCCCATCTCTTTTCTTTTGTGTTGCATCTAATGATGGATTTGGTGTAAACAATAAAACACTAACATTTACACAACAATAAAAGCTTTCCGTTACTCTGCTGCCCTCCTCTTCTCAGGTCCCCATTGTGCAGCACGGCTATATCAGGTTTACCTGATCAGTGGCATCGCACGGTGGAACTGCGACAGGAGCTCCGACGCAGTGTTTGGTGGCAAGGGACGGCGTCACAGGACCTACTCAGCGCCTCTCATCCACCGCCTCAACACCCGCTGTCAGCAGCTGTTTGGAGAGACTGTAGAGGAGAATCTCCGGGCCCCCGCTGAGGTGGATTCCCACGAGCTGCTGGGGTTGGAGTCCCTCTTCAGCCAGAGCATGGTGAATCCGAATCTGGCCCCTTTTCACGGGAGGACATCATCCACGATGGCCCCGGTCCAGACCAGGAGGTGGTTCAGCCCGGGCAGCCTACTCCAGATCCCGAGGTACCAGAGCGACGGGGAGTCACATTGTGAGGGAGACCATGTGCTGGATGCCATCCTGCCCCACATCACACTCGTCACAGACTAAACCTCCACTGTCAACCCGCCCGCTTTTGTAAGTGACTTGGTGTCTTCTAGAATGAAATTAAAATGCACTGTATCAGTGGTCAATGTATCCATTTCAACTTCCCACATTTTCCATGTCATTTCTTTAACAGGAGGATGCCTGCAGTCAAAACCCTCTTCCCGGCTTCCAGCAGTTGGAGAGGTTCTGCTCGCTGCTGGTGGAGATGGGTCTCGTAGGTGACAAGCTGTCCCTCGTCACCCAGCAGAGGAACACGATCCTGGCTGCCTGGAATGCAGTGGAGGACCACGACAAACAGCAGCAGAAGTTCAACCAGCTGTACAGAACGCACTGGGGCAACACCCTGTACTGCCGCTCTAAACGGCACAACCTTGTCGATGCTGCTGTGATACAGCGCGTGAAGATGGGCATTCGCTACACACCAGCACAACAGGACATTAGTGCAATGAACAACATGCTTATGTACACGCTGGTGAAACTGCTGTGGTTGAAGTCACCACAGGGTTCTCGCACAAGCCCAGAGAAGACCACTATCTTGAAGGCGTACGAGAGGATCCAGCACCGGGTTTTGGTGGACGATCCCGTCTTGTCTCAAGCAGGCTTTCCGCTGCCAAAGATAAACATTAAGACGGTGCGTGACTTTATCTGCGCTCAAGAATGTCTCCTCAACCTGCGTGTGACCAACCAGCCAGCGATGCTCTCAAAGAGCACTTCCGTTTCCTCTGCCCACTTGCCTCCAGCGCCACACCAGCCAGCAGTCCTCCCTCCACCAGACTACCCACTGATGCAGCACGTGCCGACACCCAGCACGGCAGGGACCAAGTCATTGAAGGGAAGGAGGGACATGATCATACCTCTCTCACACCCTCAGATATCACTGCCAGCTGTGTCATTGCCACCAACCCCAGCCCTTTGCCCTCCCCCTCTCCATCCACAGCAATCCGGCGATTGCTGGCCCCTCCACGAGGCCCATCGTGCCTGCCATTGCTGGACGTCCCATACTGCCTGCCACCAGTACCATCGCCAGACCTGTGCCCTCCCTTTTCCCTGGCCCCATCCTGCCTGCCATTCAGGCAACCCCGCCTGCTGATGTGTCTGTCCCCACTACTCTCGAGTGCATTCCCTCATCCTGGGCAAGGTCCACGCTTGACAAGCGCAAGGGGATGGACGAGCCCTCGGGAGTAGGAGCCAAAGTGTACAGGCGCAAAGTCTTCTGCCCTGTGAAGAGGATGTCTCCATCAAAGTGTCTAGAGAACACAGTTTACAACAGTTACCAACATGTTACAGCTGTTGCTATGTAAATATTGTAAATAGTCATTTCAATATTTTTCAACTTGCTGTGTTATCATTTTTATTTTTCATGTTGAGTTTTATATGTATTATGTATATTGTAAATATATGTACGTCCTTAATGTCCTTAATGTCATTTTGGAGGGATTCCATCCATCCATCCATCTTCTCCCGCTTATCCGTGGTCGGGTCGCGGGGGTAGCAGTTCCAGCAGAGAGCCCCAAACTTTATTTTCCCTGGCGACATCAACCAGCTCTGACTGGGGGATCCCAAGGCGCTCCCAGGCCAGCGAAGAGATATAATCCCTCCACCTGGTCCTAGGTCTACCCCTTGATCTCTTCCCAGCTGGACGTGCCTGGAACACCTCCCTAGGGAGGCGCCCAGGTGGCATCCTAACTAGGTGCCCGAACCACCTCAACTGGCTCCTTTCGACGCGAAGGAGGAGCGGCTCAACTCCGAGTCCCTCCCTGATGACCGAACTTCTCACCTTATCCCTAAGGGAGACACCAGCCACCCTGCGGAGAAAACCCATCTCGGCCGCTTGTATCCGCGATCTCGTTCTTTCGGTCATGACCCATCCTTCATGACCATAGGTGAGGGTAGGAACAAAAATGGCCCGGTAGACAGAGAGCTTTGCCTTCTGGCTCAGCTCCCTTTTCGTCACAACGGTGCGGTAAAGCGACTGCAGTACCGCTCCCCCTGCTCCGATTCTCCGGCCCATCTCACGCTCCATTGTTCCCTCACTCGAGAACAAGACCCCGAGATACTTGAACTCCTTCACTTGGGGTAAGGACTCATTCCCTACTTGGAGTTGACAGTCCATCGGTTTCCTGCTGAGAACCATGGCCTCAGATTTGGAGGTGCTGATCCTCATCCCAGCCGCTTCACACTCGGTTGCGAACCGATCCAGTGAGTGCTGAAGGTCGCAGACCGATGAAACCATTAGAACCACATCATCTGCAAAAAGCAGTGGTGCAATCCTTAGTCCACCGAACTGCAGACCCCCTCCCCCATGACTACGCCTCGAAATCCGATCCATGTATATTACAAACAGGATTGGTGACAAAGCGCAGCCCTGGCGGAGGCCAACCCTCACTGGAAATGGGTCCGACTTACTGCCGAGGACCCGGACACAGCTCTCGCTTTGGGAGTACAGAGATTGGATGGCCCTGAGTAGAGACCCCCTCACCCCATACTCCCGCAGCACCTCCCACAGTAACTCCCTGGGAACTCGGTCATACGCCTTCTCCAAGTCTACAAAACACATGTAGACCGGATAAGCGTACTCCCAGGCCCCTTCCAGGATCCTTGCGAGAATAAAAAGCTGATCCGTCGTTCCACGACCAGGACGGAATCCGCATTGTTCCTCCTCAATCTGAGGTTCGACAATCGGCCTGACCCTCCTTTCGAGAACCTTAGAGTAAACTTTCCCGGGGAGGCTGAGTAGTGTGATGCATCACACTACGTCCTTAATGTAAATAGTTTTATGTACATTACATGTTCGACGCTTTTATCCAAAGCGACTTACATACTCAATACTGTGGGGTGAAGTGTCCCAGGGACACAACGACATGCTGACTGAAGTGGGGTTTGAACCTGTGCTCCCCTGATCCCAAAACCAACGCACTGCGCCACGGCCTCCCTGTACATAATTGTACATCTGATGTGTATCCACTTGAGCTTTTTTACCTGTGTTTATGTTGTTGCTGTTGCCATCCTTTATACTGAGTCAATGAAGGTGAATGGTTGCTCAGGAAAAGTCCTAAAGAATCCAACTGGGTTCAATAGCTGGATCATTCCTGTTCTTCGTCTGCAGTGGAGTGAGATCTCGTTGTTGTCTTGCATAACAACAAATGTTAGTTTACAAGAAGTCCCCTAACATTTGATTCATACCTGCTGATGACAAATAAATCCTGGGATCTACAAAAGTGAATGTGTTTCAAAGCATCTGATTTGTATCCACTTGAGCTTTTGTACCTGTGTTTACTTTAGTTTATGCTGTTGCCATCATTTATACTCAATCAATTAAATATTTTGCCAGAAAGGTCCAACTTTAGGAATACAGAGCAGTTCTTATCATGCCATAACCATAGCCGTGTTCAGATAACGAACAAGTAAATGAAAACAGAATGAGACGGAGAAGTGTGTGCGTGTGTTAGGGGTGTAACGGTTCACAGAAGTCACGGTTCGGTTCTTACCTCGGTTTGGGGGTCACGGTTCGGTACAACAAGAAAAAGCAAAAAAAAGTCCCAAATGCATAATTCCAGGTTTGTTGTTATTTATGTTTGAACAGTAGCAAGTTTCAGTTTAAAAATAAGGAACTCTGACATTTTGAATAATGAACTGTATTAAAAAGTTAAAAACAAACCACAAGCAGTACCACACACTCAGATGGCCATATTATCTATAATGGCTGATGTCAAACAAAAAGGTTTCATCAAGCTATAAAACTAAAAAGAATGTCTTGAAAATATGATATCATAAATAATAAGAAAGTGTTTCCAGAGCACAAAGTCGTTGAAAAACATATGCCAAAAGCTTCCGTTATTTATTTCGGTCTCACGGCTCTCGTGTCTCTTGGCTTCTTAAAAGCAGCGGGGATCAGCTGCTGAACTGCTGTTGTCTTTTGCCGGCTCCAGTGATTGGCAAATCTGGGTGATGCCTTCTGATATGATTTAGCATGTGTTACCATTAGCATACCGCACCGCTATCGAACAACGCCGACACACCGTCCTCGTCCGAACCACCACTTGCACACTTCATCATTATTGTAGTCCACAGGGAACCCGAAATGTTCCCACACAGCTGATTTAAAAGAAGCAGGTGGGTTCTAGCTCCTGTGTGTTATCTGAAATCGCTATACTAACTTTTCTTCTTCTTGGATTTTGTTCGTTTTGTTGTTGTGTTTCTTCTTTACTTGTTTAAGGGCGGCTGGCAAACAGCTTTGAGGCGCAATACCGCCCCCTGGATTATAAATAGTGTAATGGATACTGCCCTGAATGACACTTTTTTCCCCACTCGTAATAAAAAGGCGTATTCGTCGCGTGACTGCATGTGTCGAACCGTGACGAATACGGATACCGTTACACCCCTAGTGAGTCGTGAAATATGAATTATTGAATGGAATAATGGGGATTAATTTGTTTATCTAAATATATGGACAAAGGTAGAGTAACACTATACTTGCACAGTACACAATGTTCAGATGACCTTGCCCAAAAGCAAACATTTAAGTTGCTTTAGTCAGACTCAAAAATATTAAAACACTTTATAAAATCAGACTCGAGAGTCTGATTTTATAAAGATAAAGATATCTCACGGAAGAAAAGACACATTTGAATTAAATAAGCTTTATTTCAATGAGACTCAAATTCAGAAAGACTACAGCTCTCAGGACATCAGGAGGAGGAAACAGCTGGCTTGGCTCTCATAGTTCTTCAAAACAATGCAGTGTGCATTCGCTCATGGACTTTAAAGGTGAATACTTTGAGAAAAAGATTTCCCACACTCTTCACACCACTATGGTTTTTCTCCTGCGTGAATACGTTGATGTATTTTGAGCGCACCTGATGTAGTGAAAGTTGTCCCACACTCTTCACACCAGTACGGTTTTTCTCCTGTATGAATACGGTGATGTATTTTGAGAGCACCTGATTGAGTGAAAGTTGTCCCACACTCTTCACACCAGTACGGTTTTTCTCCTGTATGAATACGGTGATGTATTTTGAGATTACCTAATTGAGCGAAAGTTTTCCCACACTCTTCACAGCTGAACGGTTTTTCTCCTGTATGAATACGTTGATGTCTTTTGAGATGACTTGATTGAGCGAAAGTTGTCCCACACTCTTCACAGCTGAACGGTTTTTCTCCTGTGTGAATAAGCAGGTGGCTCTTTAAATTTCCAGTTGTTGTAAAGGATTTGTCACATTGCTGACAGCTGTGACGTCTCTCTTTTCCTTTCGGTTTCTAGAACAGACGGACAGAGAAAGAGAGAAAGTCAATCTAAAAAGCATAAATACACAAGTTAACACAATAAAAACTCACCTAATATAAACCTTGAGTTAACAAAATACTACTTATCAACCGTTTGTGTTTATTATATTTGATACAGTAATACAGCAATATTCTAACCACAGTATATACCAGAGGTGGGGGACTCGAGTCACATGACTTGACTCGAGTCACATGACTTGAGTCGCATATTTTTTGACTTGAGACTTGCTTGACTAACATTGATAAAAGACTCGACTTGACTTTGACTTGGTATTCATGACTTGAGACAAAGGACTTTACTTTTTAAAATAAAATATTTGCATTTGTATTGTACGAAGCCCCTAGAGGGCAATGAAGAAAAAAAAGAGAAAGTATCTCGTTCGCAGGAGAAAGTAGGAAGTGGAGCGCACAGGAGACAGCCGTTTCATTGCAGACTGTTATGTTTATGTGGGGAAATACATACATTATTTGAGATATATATTTCAAACTCGGACTTCAGTTTAGGGACATTTCGGCCAGGGGTGTAGAGTTATTTGTTCAAGCACCGGATCGGCAAAACAGGAGAGTCTGTGAACCAGTCTGCCTTGACCTATGTATTCATGTCTGTGACTCTCACAGTATTTGCTGCCCACAGCTGCTTTATAGAAGAAAACCTCCTTCACTTCATGAAATCTCTGCGGCACCAGGAGGCAGTAACGTGTGACTCAGCAGAATCTGAGAAGAGCAGCAGCAGCTGCAAAGAGCTGTGCCTTCACTGTGTGTACCTTCATTAGAACAGCTAAAGAGCGACCGCAGGACTTCCGGTGACGTCATGGGAGAAGCAGCAGCTTAGAAGTGGAGCTCCGCCAGACTATACACAAAAATAGAGACAACTAGTAATATAAGACGTTTTAAAAAATAAGAAAGAGCACTCCTGCATGATGAGCTCGTCAACCAGAAACAAAGCCCCCAACAAACAAGATATCTCAAAGGAAAAAAACGATAAACAACGGAGACCGGCCAGCCCAGCTAGCGCTAGCTTGACAACAGATAGCAACATGTGCGAGTCGGACCATGAAGTTACGTTGATGGGTGAGCTGGGGAATCTCCGCAAGGAAAATCAAGAAGGGCATAATCAAACAAAAATGTCTCTAGATCGACTGGAACAGACGGTGCTAGATATAAAAGTTCAAATGGGCGAACATGAAGGGAGGATTGGAAAGTTGGAGGACAGAGTCGGCATGGCCGAGGACGTAGCGGTGCGGCATCAGAGGGCGCTCCGATACCTGATCCACCGTGATATTGCCCTCTCAGCCACCTGCGACGACTTGCAGAATAGACAGAAGAAATAATGTGAGAATCTTTCAGGTACCAGAGGGGAGTGAGGGAGGAAACATGGCAGAATTTATTAAAGAACTGTTACACAAGGTGCTTAAAATACCATCACTAACGGATATTAAGATAGAGAGCACACCGATCCTCTCTTCTGGAGTGAAACTACGTTCCCAGAGATTGACTTCACTGTATCCAAACCTTCTGATCTTAGTTTAAAGCTAACCCTTCTCTGGACTTTGCCCCTCTGGTCACCCATACACGATTTCTGAACTTAAACGGAAAAGGTGTGATAGTTAGATATGACCTGACCTTTGCCCTAGGTAGCTTTTCCATAGGAATACATTCAGCCTTGTCAAATTGAGTGGAATGATTTGATAGGAGTGTGTTTGTGAGTATTAGTAACCGCCACTGTGAGGATCTTCCTCCGAATACCTGCGGGAGATAGGTGTGTGTTTTTGAATGTTAGTACCCGCCATCTGTGTCGGAAAAAAGGTATGGAATTGATTTGGTGAATGAAAAGTTGAATGTGCTTTTTATTATCACCGGTCTTTTTATGAGGAAATACCTCTAAATTCTATCGGGAGATTTTAAAATGTCACAACTGAATTGGGCAGTTGAAGTTAAACATTTTGGTAATAAATGTAAGACTGTGAATTAAAGTTTCATATTTGAACATGATCACAGCATCATTTTTTTTTAGTATGATTATAATGTTGTAAAGAGAGAAGGTAAAAACCCTGTATTAGTTTGGACCTATTTTTCTTCAAATAAACTGATCCCACCAGTTGGATTGGGACAACTTAAAGGACATTTGCGCTCTCCTCTCCTGCTTCAAAGGTAAGATTGCACCCTGCCACACTCATGTTAAGGTAGGACCACACCTCATTTACCGATACCAAAATCCTTCAGGATCCCTTAAACAGATTAATAAAGAGTTGTCTGAATTGAAACAGCAGTTAATTGAACCTGGTTCTTCGGGGAGTTAATAGAGGTGAGATCTTGCTGACCTTGGTGGATCTGAGCCAAGCAGTAAACTTACATAGACGCAATAACTTCGGTCAGGTCAATTAGTAGGTCAGAATAATTTACCGGAATAAATTATCAGGACCTCGCCGACTCTCAACAACGCCAACACAAGAAAACCACACTAACAGTCCATCTTCAAATCTTCAAAGACTATCTCCAGCAGTACAGTAACGCACTCAAAGCAGCCCGGTCTAATTACTACTCACAACTCATTCAGTCTGGCTCCAGCAACCCCAAGCGTCTGTTCTCCACCATCAGCAAACTTCTCAAACCCTGTGACAACGCCACCTCATCCTTCACCACCGAACAGTGCAACTCCTTCCTCTCGTTTTTACAAACCAAAATCAGCTACATTTACAGCAATCTGACACCCTCATCAGCACCCCCCACCTCCCCTCCTGGCTCCCCCCGCTTCACCTCACAGCCCCTGTCCCACTTCTCCCCTGTGACCCCCATGCAACTGTCCGACTTCATGACTGGAATTAACTCCACCTGCAAATGTGTTAAAGAGAGCCTCCCTGCCATCTCCCAACTCATCGCCACCATCATTAACTCCTCCCTCAGATCTGGATCAGTTCCCCCCTCTCTCAAACTGGCTGCTGTCACACCCATTCTCAAATCTCCCCTTTCTGTCAAAAATACTTGAACGTGTCGTTGCCTCACAACTTAAAGCCCACCTCAGCTCCAATGATCTCTTTGAGCCATTTCAATCTGGTTTCCGATCAAAACACAGCTCTTTTCAAAATCACAAACGACCTCCTCCTCTCCTCTGACTCCGGCAACCTTAAGATCCTCATCCTCCTCGACCTCACCGCAGCATTCGACACCATCAATCACGCCATCCTGCTGTCCCTCCTCGAATCATCACTCAACATCACCGACAGTGCACTCTCCTGGCTGAAATCCTACCTCACCGCAGAGTCCTGCACGGGTCTGATTTTCAAGACCCGCTCCCGCACCGCGACGTGCAATACCGAACCCGCCCCGCTACCCGCACATATTGCCAATTAGTTCCGCATCCCGACCCGACCCGTCGGCACAAGATCCGCAACCCGACCCGAACCCGCATAGCCTATGAGCAGTGAAAACGTGCAATTATTAACACACGCAGTTTCATATTTGTCTCAGAAAGCGTGGGATGTTGGTTATTTCCTCCATCTAGGTCTGATGACACCAAAAGCCTCCCAGACGTTGGATTTCGCTCGAGGAAGTGTTATTGAAAATGCTGTATTCTCCGCTAGAGAGCTTCACCTCAGCCATTTCCAATGTGGCGCACAGCAGCAGATGGATGCGCTGCAGAGGTTATGATTATGCGCGGTCCCGCGGGGGAGAGGTCTGAGGATTTTAAACATTAAACTAATTTATTATTATTTTAATATATTTATTATGCAATACCCGCGACCCGACCCGCATCATCTTTGTTTTACCCAGAACCGAACCCGGAAAAAAGCGTTTGAAAAAAATACCACCCGCGAATCACCTTTTTTGCGGGTACCCGACGGGTACCCGACGGGTGACCCGACCCGATGCAGGACTCTGCCTCACCGACAGACATCAGTTTATCAACAACTGCACCTCCTCCACTGCTCCTCTGTCCCAAGGTGTCCCCCAGGGTTCGGTGCTTGGCCCCCTCCTCTTCATCCTCTACATGCTCCCCCATGGCAAAATAATTTGTCGCCACAACCTTCAATTTCACTGCTACGCCGATGACATCCAACTTTATATCTCAACAAAAACCATCCCCCCCAAAACACACTCCACTCTCACCAACTGTCTCTCAGAAATAAAAGCATGGATGCAAACAAACTATCTCCAACTGAACAGTGCCAAATCAGACATCATCATCATCATCATCGGCACCCCATCCCGTACCAAAGACATCCAGAATTTCAACTTCACCATTGACAGCCACACTCTATCTCCCCCCCCCTCACATCCGCAACCTCGGAGTCATCTTCGACAGTCAGCTCAAATTCAACCACCACATAAATCACATCACCAGGACCGCCTTTTTCCACCTCAAAAACATTGCCCGTCTCCGCCCATCACTCTCCTCCTCTGCTGCTGAGACCCTGATTCATGCATTCATCACTTCACGACTCGACTACTGCAATAGCATCCTCTACCGCATACCATCCAACCTAATCAATAAACTCCAACATAGGGTTGTGCAATTAATCGTATTTTAATCGCGATTACGATTATGGCTTGCGACGATTATGAAAACAGCATAATTGACAAAATACGATTATTTTTGCTGGGTGCGCTTTCGCCCCTCCCTAAAAGCCCACTCGGCCACGTGGGAGTGACATGTGTTGTGAGTGTTCAGCGCGAGCGAAGATGTCAGAACAAGAGCAGCAACTAGTTAAAAAGAAGGGTACAACTATTTCCACTATTTGGAAGTACTTTGTCATTACATTCCACATCGCTAAAGATATGTGCCCAGTTAGCACTGTTAGCAACCAGGGCTTTAAGCAACTTGTCAACACGTTGGACAAGCGTTACGCGATGCCATCTCGGTATTATTTCAGCAGGTCTGCGCTGCCTGCGCTATATGACAAATGCCGTGGGGAAGTTGAGAGAGATGTGGCTTCAGCTGACTACTTTGCGACCACAACGGACCTATGGTCTAGCCCAGGGGTGCCCAACCAGTCGATCGCAAGATGTGTCTAAAAATAGAACAACAATATTCTGTTTTATCGTTAATGTCCTGTAACATAATCTTCCTGTGCCAGAATAATGCACTTGAACGCATCAAAGCTTTGTGATTGGCCGGCGTCACCCCATGTGTCGGGGCGTGGCTGAGGGTCTTCAGTACAGGTGGCAATATTGTCACCTGCCTGCGCTCATCTCTGAAACCAGACCATGTCAACAGGCTGGTGTTTCATGAGCAGCCCTACCAGCATTTGCCATGGTGGCATAAACATTTTAATTTGGTCTTAAATTGTAGTTCAACATTTATTTCCTGTTACTTCTGGACCATGACGGTGGGCCAGCCTTCAACGTTTAACTGAGTGGAATAATCAATATGTTTTACCAACATGTTGGCTATATGTTAAGGAGTGTTCAGTAGGTTGTGCAGTGCACTGCATCACATTTGATTTCATTTATTTTGGTCTAATTTATTTTTATTTATCATATTAATAATATATGTTTAGTATGGTTTTGGAAGTGCGCTCCAACATATTTGTTGATCTTGTTTATTGGTAAAATATTATTTGTTTTAAAGTTCAATAAATGGTCAATGAATAATCGTCAAAATAATCATGATATCAATTATTGACCAAATAATCGTGATTATGATTTTTGCCATAATCGCACAGCCCTACTCCAACATATCCAGAACTCTGCTGCCCGCCTCCTCACCCACACCCGAGACCACATCACTCCCGTCCTCCAGAACCTCCACTGGCTCCCCGTCCGTCAAAGAATCGACTTCAAAGTCCTCCTCATTACTCACAAAGCCCTTAACAATCAGGCCCCCCCCCTACCTCACAGACCTGCTGCACCACCACGCCCCTTCCCGCTGCCTCCGCTCATCAGAAGCCAACCTCCTATCCATCCCCACCCGCACCAATCACCGGACCTGGGGGGACAGAGCCTTCTCCGTCGCTGCCCCCTCCCTCTGGAACTCACTCCCCCAACCCATCAGAGACTGCACTGACCTCACCACCTTCAAAAAACTCACCTCTTCAATCTGGCTTTTAATGTGTGATTGTTTTTGTATTATTTGACTTAAACTTTAACTATATATTTATTTTTTGTTCCTTCCTTTTCCCTTCACTGTAAAGCGTCTTTGAGCACCTGTAAAAGCGCTAACAAATTAAATATATTATTATTATTATTAACCAAGTGAAATGACCCAGAAGTCCCTCACTGTCAGCCATGATAAGTGCCGTTCGAATTCTCTAGATGATAGGAAAGGAGGTTTCAAACTTCCTTTATCACCTCCTTTAGCTTAGGAACCACTGGACCTCCCTCGCCGAAAGGAGAGGAGAAAATGCTGCCCCACAATGCATTGCAGCCGCAGCATTTGCCGTCATACAACAGTCGGTCGTTCATGGAAACAAACGATTATGACGGAGAAATGATATCATGAAAGTTACGGTGCTTATTAAGCTTTTTAAAACGTATGTGGTAAGTTGCCAAAGTGCTTTGTTCTGAACGTTCGTCAGTATTATAATCAAAGAGAGAAATATGAACGTTAGTTTTTACTGAAATGATCAAATAAAGTCAACATCTCACAGTCTTTACTGAGCTGTGGGGTTTGTTCAACTTTTAAAAGATGTTTGAATGGTGATATACACAGTGATAGATGTTAAGGACTAACGTTTATAATAAATACATCTGTATTGATTTATCTTTTCATCAATCATACGTATTGGGATCATTTGTATTAATGTGGACCGGAGGGAGAGGGGGACGAGCAGAAGTTTCACTTTCCTTTTTTATTTCAATTCCAGCTTTGGTCCTGAAGAATCTGTTTCTCTGTTGTCCACGTTCATAAAGCATAAAGCAACAGCATCGAGCACGGTGCAGAGTCTCTACAGCTCAGCCTGGACCTCCCACTCCCCACGTCCCCAACACAACCAGAGGAGGCTACTTTCCCAGCTCACCCCCTGCACAACATCAGCAGCAGAGATATGCAGCAACAGCTGCTCCTCGTCTCCCTCCCTGCCTACAGCAGCGGAGCTCTGCTGCAGTTGTAGCCCAGCCTGCTGCACCCTCCCTCCCCCTGCTACCTCTGAACTGGGAGACATCAGAATGATGCTGTGCACCCGACTTCTGTCCAGCTAAGACATTACATTTATATGTAAATGTAACGCTCAGAGACCCAGGTCGTCGCACGCATCTCTGCTTGTCTAGCTGACATCTCTCAGTGGATGTCTGCTCACCACCTCAAGCTCAACTTTGACAAGACTGAGCTGCTCTTCCTCCCGGGAAAAGATTGTCCCACTCTTGACCTGACAATCAACATCGGCACCTCTGTTGCTCCCTTCACTGGCTTCCGGTAACTGCTAGAATCCACTTCGTACCGTGCTGCGAATGGATCTGGCCCTTCCTACATCCAGGACATGGTTAAACCGTACACCCCAGCGCGTGCACTACGCTCTGCATCAGCCAAACGACTCGCTGCACCCTCGCTGCGAGGGGGACCCAAGTTCCCAACGGCGAAAACACGTGGGTTTGCTATCCTGGCTCCAAGATGGTGGAATGAGCTCCCCATTGACATCAGGACAGCAGAAAGCTTACACACCTTCCAGACTGAAAACTCATCTCTTTCGACTCCACTTCGAGCGATAGAACTATTAACGAAGCACTTTTATACTAATAAAGGACTGGCTTATCTAAAGCCAGTTGAGTAGCACTTGAAATGTTTGGCTCTATGAAACCTGATGTACTTTATGATTCTGTTTTCTTCAAGGTTGTGTCTTCCTGGTCGAATGCACTTATTGTAAGTCGCTTTGGATAAAAGCGTCAGCTAAACGCAATGTAATCGTAGTAATCAGTACAATAGTAATATTATTGAAAATATATTTTTTTATATATATATATATTCGTCTCACTATACAGGTTCATTTTGATTGTTTTTGGAAAAAGAGATGCGTTAATTTCATATAAGCTGTTGGAATATTCAGGGACTCCACTCCTCAACCTTTGAGGTTAAGAGTGAAAAAAGTCCTTAGAATCTATCAAAGATGTTGATCCAACTATATGAACAGAAACATGGTGATCTGCTCACTCACTGTCCTCCAGGTTATAATGAAGTCATGGTGCCCTCTATAAAATCAAAAAACATACGCAGGGCAGAACATCGGGAGGGATCTTGGTGTGGTATAAAGGAGATCTTTGCCGTCAGATCTCAGTAGTAAAACAAGGTAAATCACACATTTGGCTAAGGTTAGATCAAAGCCTGGGCATAACTGACAGGAATCTATACGTGTGTGCTATTTATATACCCCCAGTAGATTCTCCTTATTTTGAAGAAGACATTTTTGAAACTCTTCATTCAGAAATCGCCTATTTTCAGGCCCAGGGAAATGTGCTTCTAACTGGAGATCTGAACGGACGGACAGGAATTGAACCTGATGTCATAGACCCACAGGGCAGCCACCATGTATTTGGTGAGCCCCCCCTGTTTACCACACCAACCGTCAGCCATCGGAACAGCCTCGACTCTGAAATCAATAAGAATGGCAAAGAGATAGTGCATCTCTGTCGGGCCTTAGGCCTGTACATAGTGAACAGGAGGTTCAGAGGGGACTCTTTAGGGAGGTTCACATACTCCTCAGCTCTAGTAGACTATACAATCACTGACATGGACCCCTCCACTATCAGTGCATTCACTGTCAGACAGCAATCCCCTTTTTCAGACCACAACCAAATCAATGTGTTCTTTAAACTCTCAGGTTCGATGAGTGACACAACAAGGGAACCCAGTAAGCTGTATACATTACATCCTACTTACAGGTGGGCCCCAGACAGTGGAGACAAATTCACCATGGCCTTGAACTCACCTGATCTGATGAATGACATGTCACTATTTGACCAAAATCAATATGTTCCTACCAAAGATGGTGTAAACATGGCCATTGATTATATCAATATGATATTTCATAAGGCAGCTATTAAAGCTGACCTTATCAAACAAAAGCAGAAGCCTGTTAAAAGGCAAAACGCTGACAAATGGTTTGACCAGGAATGCAAGACCATCAGAAAAGACCTGAGAAAAATAGCAAATGAAAAACATCGGCAACCAAACAACCCAGCCTTACGCATTAGATACAATGACGTTTTAAACAAATATAAATGTACAATAAGGAACAAAAAACTAAATGATACCCAAATGAAGCTTGAGGATATTGAGAAAGCCATTGATCAAAATCAATTCTGGGATCTGTGGAACAACTTCAACACAAAACAACCACAAGCATTACCCATCCAAAACGGTGACATCTGGAGAGAACATTTTGAAAGTTTCAGGGTTCTTACACCTTTTCCAAAGTCAAATCCAAGCACTTTCAAGCATTTTCAAGGTGCATTTTCAAGCATCTTACAGCTGTTAAAAATTACATATTTATATACACATACTTATACTCAAATGATTATTTCCCTACCTCACATTAAATCAGATGTTCTTTATGCTATAAACAACCAAATATGTGTTTCGTGATAGCCTTCTACACGAGGATGACAAATTAAAGAAAATAAAACTAAGTTTAATATTTCAAAATGAGTTACCCATCTGTAAGTAGACAAGTAGATCTGTAAGGCATCCCATACAGATGTAGCACTCCAGATAGGACTCACATGGGTGTGTCCCAGTCAAAAGCCCAGCGGATCCCAGTGGCTGGGGGTGTTGCCAAATTGCTAGAGGGCGTTGCCAAATTTCCCTATTTGTTCAATTACAGGATTTAACCATGAGATGGCGCTTCATTCACAAATACACAAAGACAACTTGGTGTTGTAGAACTTAGTCTGTTTGCAATGTTTGCAGCTCTGCAGTTGTGTTTGTTGAATACTGTAGCATTTAATCACTTATTTGTTATGGTTTTCACAAGCTACTATAATGAAAAAACATCAGTTTTAGATCAAATAAAGTATATAGTTTGCTTTATGCAGTATACTTCTTGTAATATTGTTGGAGTGTTTTTACACAGTACAGTAGATTGAAGTAAATCAACTTATACATTAAGATAAGATAAGATGGACCTTTATTAATCCCGTGGGGACATTCAGTAGTTCAAACAGCAACAGGGTGAGAGTGAAAAACAGGACAGCACAGATTCACACAGATTCATAAAATCAAAAATAAGATGAGCGATAAAAATAAAAATAATGAGAAACTATGTAATAATAAATGAATAAAACTAATATAATTATCATATCATATATTATAATGTATTGTATTATTAAGTAATATCATACATTAACCCCATTATCGCAGATGCCACATTGAATGGATGAACACATTTATGCATCAATAATTACAACAGAGTATTTCTAAATACAAGTTGTAAAAATACTTATATGTATTTAATATTAATAACATAATGATTAATTTCAGATGATAATACTTCTCAGGGTTAGGTCCGGTCTGACAGCGCTTAGCTCTCTGCTGCAGAGAAGATCACTGCTCTAAACAAAGTCAAAAATCCTACATCCAAACGGAATAAATATAATTAATTATGATGCATACGTTAAGTCTTGTTCATTGTTTTTCACTTTTATTAAATGTTTGATATTTCCGGCACAGATCCTTTCATACCGGCAATGCGCGATAGAAACAACAGAAGTGCCACAGTTTGAATATGCCAGTGTTAATTTCGTCAACGAATACTATGACGAAAAATGTTCGTCAACAACCTTTTTTACATGACTAAGACGAGACGATGACGAGCTAAAAATAGATTCTTGATAACGAAAACTATGACGAAATGTATATTTAGTTTTCGTTGACGGGACTAAGGTGTTAATGGTGGACTATCGGACATTCAAAATGCAGCATATTTTCCCCCAAGTGTCCATCTTGTCTGTCAAAATGCATCTTAAGTTTCTAACTTGCAATATCATTATTTCCGCTCTCTTCACTCCAGAAGAGCGATCTCCCTGTGTCTCTCTGTGTGCGGGGGGCGGGGCCTAACAGACACGCTGCAGCGGACACAGAGATCTGCCGGGGACGGAGCGTTCAGAGAGTATAGAGACACATTTTGACTAAAAGTTGACTAAAATGTAATTTTTCATCGACTAAAAGTTGACTAAAACTAGACTAACACGTTTTGAGTTTTCGTCGACTAAAACTAGACTAAAACTACGAAGGATAGGAATGACTAAAATGTGACTAAAACTAATAACCATTTTCGTCTAAAGACTAAATCAAAAACAGCTGCCAAAATGAACACTGAAATACGCGAACACAAACCTACAGACTGGGGGTTGGGAGATCACAGGAGGGGGGGGGAGCTGTGGAATGTGACCACCCCCCTTGGGAGACTTACTCCACACATTCCGATGGCCAATTAGTTTTAAACTAAGAGTTTGCAGCATACAGCACAGGCAACATGGGGGTGGGGGCTTCTCAAAAGATTTTTGTTTGTTGTTGTTTTGTGTCAGTTTTACGTCGCCACTTCCATTCACATTTTCATCATTGTTCCACAATGTTTTCATGAAATTAATATCCATATATTTTATACTATACTTGCACTGCTTACCGTTTTCATACTTTATATATCTTAGCATATTCACACTGTTAATACTGCTCACAGGCTGCTAGTGTATTCATACCCAAGCTCACTGTTTATTCATCATTCAATTCATTCTATATGTTATTCTGTAGATTGTGTACATTACTTTTCACTTTACTGCTTGTTGCACCGTTAGAAGCTAAACTAAATTTTGTTGTCTCAGTACCTGTAATCTGTGCAATAACAATAAAGCAGGCATCTTTATTGTAGCCTCAACAATCAAGTTCTAAGTAGTGCAATATGAAATAAAAACTAAAAAAATCTGTGCTGTTGTATTTGCTGTAAAGTGTCTCTACTGTAGGCTATTTTTATTATATGTACAGCACTTTGGCTCCACCAAACATCGTTTATAAATGTGCAATATAAATAAAACTTGATTTTGAAAAACAACTACACTCTTTTGGCAGTGTTGTGGTGCCGAGAGATGGGAGTCGGAGGCGGGGTATCAAAGGTCCAAGCTAGACTTTTATTTAGCATCTGAAAATTCCCGGGAAGCGAAGACCGGCGGAAACAGGAAGTCCGGTTCACTAAAATGTCCGTGCAGAACAATACCCCAACCCATAGATCCGTGGGTGAATAATGTCAATCACCACAGTGTACACATTAACAACAACTACACTATTTTGGCAGTAACAATTAGATAAATAATAAACTGTCAGACTGACACTGAAGACAAACAAACTATTTTCAGCAATCAATCTGTTTAGTTGACATGTGGCGATTTAAAAAGATCGTTTTTTGGCTGTTTAGATGGTGTTGCTCCATCTGGGTCACTGCCGGTGGTTGAGACGGTGGGGTCTTTGGCGACTAGTTTTATAGCCTCATGTACATTAGTTAGGCGCTTCAGGAGATTGGCATTGCTGTTATTCGATGTGGACAATGCTTTCTGTCCTGCACACAGTTTACATTTGACCATAATATTTTTTGCGTCCTTTATCTCCACAAATTGAAAATAGTGGTTATATCTCCCAGTTGTAAATGCGCTGCTGCTCTCGCTGATACTTGCATCTGCCATAGTGTGTGTGTGTGTGTGTGTGCTGGTGGTGAGCGTTGCCGTGTATGTGTGTGTTAGCAAGTGTTTGTGTGTCTGTGTAGTTTCCCCATAAGGCAAGACCCGCCCAACTCTGTCTCTGATTGGCTTACCCTGAAATGTTACCCCGCGTTAACCAATCATCACTCCTCTCTGGTTACTTTCACTTTTCCATGGTGCTGTGAGAGGACATCGCTGTGTTCGCCTGTAAGCTACATCCGCAGGGAGATTCGGTTCAGTTCCATCACATAATGTAACGCACCCATTTAAATCACAGTAACTATAACGGCGTTACTGAATGGGAATAGGTCACTAGTAACGTTATTAGTTACCGCAAAAGGTAGTTGCGTTACAGTAATGCGTTAGTTTGTAACACGTTAGTCCCAACACTGGTAAACACACACCTGATCACATGAGAGCTGCCGTTTCATTCAGACAACGGTCTGATTTTAACGACTCAATGTGTGATTGTTATAGCAGTAATATTAGACACTAATAATACAGTAAACTATTAACACTGTACATATTATTGTTTGCCCGTGGGATTAGGATGATCGGTAGTGAGAGCCGTGCTGCATTTCCCTCCGGTCGGATGTGATATAAAAACAAAGCGATTATTTTTGTTGTTGTAAACTCACGTGAATTAAACAACATTATTTTGTTAAATAAAAACATGGGGATGTTTTGTAAATGATTACATGTCTCTTATTTAGCACAGAATATGATCCTATCCGTGACATATGGATCTTAACAAATATCCGATCAGATACCTGTAGATCTATCAGCTGTTTATTTCACATGAGTTCCAGTGTGGCAGCTTTTCACGGCTCCCCCTGGTGGAGCCATGATCCATTGCAGCTGGTTTCATTAAAATTACATTTATTTATCAAGGGGGCGTATCAAGTCCTGCGGGGGGGGGGTTTTCCTTTTCAGCAGGGGCCCACCCCGTGCAGATCACGGACCCGCACGGGTAGGCGTCTGAAATGAAGCGCTACATCTGTATAACCTGGCTGAGCCAATATAAAACAATCAGCCAAATAACTTTTCAATTCATTATTTATTACTATTGTTGAGGTACTTTTAGGTTGGCAGTGAACATAAGTCAGAGGTGCATGGTGTACTTTTCCTCCACTACATGTATTTAATACCTTTAGTTACTTCACAGATGTGGATGAATGATGTGAAATATAATCAAGTGTTGAATCAGACTTTAGTTCCACCTGGAGTAAATCCACCAGCTACCCTGCAGTATACAAAGTACTTCAAACTAGCTGCACCTTTACCAGCTTTGAGAACACTTTCATGATCAATCATTATAAAACATATCATATATATTATTCTGAAATGGACCAATCTGCACAACGACTACTTTTACTGTCGCTACTTTCACTATATTTTGATTGAGGGACTTTTACTGAAACAGAGTATTCCTACTCTGGCTCACTTTATGCTGCGTTTCCATTACAGTTTAGGAACTGGGGCAGTAACTATAGTAACTATAGTAACTATAGTAACGCAGTGTAGGCGGAGCCGTGACGTCATCTTCAATGCAAAACACAAAACCAACACCAGCCGTTAGCTGTTAGCACTCAGAGCTCACAGCTCCTCATATCTGTTCAGAAACTAGACAGAAGTTAAACAAGTACAAACCACAGACTGTCTGTGTCATGGAGAATACAGTCGCTGCTTTATTTCTGTCTGGAGGCCGTTGTTGTGAGTGTGGACGGTCGGAGCATATACAAGACGCCCGCCTGGCGGAAACGCTGAAATTAGGAATATATTGTGATGAAGTGCACACTGACCTGAGCTCCAGGGGTCTCTTTCTTCTTAAATTGATCCATTTAGTCAATGTGATGCTAAGCAGAGGAGAAAATGATAGAAAGGTCAGATAGTTATTAACGTTACATGCAAATGACTTTAACCATTACGATAACAAGTTATTATTATTAATATAATACAAATATTTAGATGTAATTCATCGTAATCTGTGTAGCAACTTACATTCTAATTTACAGCTCACAGTTCGTTTACTTTTATTTCATTAAAATGACATTAATGGTTGTTTGAACCATGGTTATAACTCTATCTGTGTCATTACCTATCACCAAGTTAACACAGAAAGCAAACATTAGCTAGAGAGACTGTTTAATGTACTCCATGTATACAGTATTCTCTGTATATTGTGTATTCTTTAGATACTCTAGTGATATGTGTCCTGTGTGTAAACTTGCTGCTAATGCTCAATTTGTATTATATCTTATTGCATCTTTTAAATATGTTTAACTCGTGTAATGCCTGAAAACACTTCTGCTGTGACACAATCATTTCCCAGTTTAAGATAAATCATTATTTAAATGAAGTATAACTATTTATCTAATGAGCTAAACCGTCACTTAGCATTAGCTGCTAACTGAAGAACCCCATTCATTTCAATGGGAAAAATGCTACGTCACGGTCAATGGCGATGCTAATAAGCTAGTTAGCATATATTTAAAACCATATCTATGGTAAAGAGCACCAACACAACAACTCAAACTGTCTTAAAGACAACTGGTGTAATAAATAACTAACAAAGTCAGCTGAGCATTACAAATCAATTGTTACTCACCCAGAGCCGAACTGGAATAATAACTGTAGCTGTTAGCTGATAGCTGTTAGCTGTTAGCCGATAGCTTGTAGACTTTAGCTGTTAGCCGATGGCTTTTAGACTTTATTTAAAGATAATTTGAGACTATTTTTGGCGCACATTTTAAGTTTTTTTGTGAGTTTCTTTCTTCCAAGATTACAGCTGTTGTGTTGAATAAAATAACTTCTGATTCGTGATGAACTGTAAGCTAAGCTAACAGGTGTAAATACACTTAATGAAACCTCTGTAGGTGTTTAATCCACTCACTTCGTCTTCACCTTCGTCTCTCGGTTTTTTTTGGCGGATTGCAAAGAATTTAAAGGTGCATCTTCTTCTTCTCTCGTTTTTGGTGGATTGCAAACAACTTGAAAGGTGCATACCGCCACCTACTGTACATGAGTGTCTTGGCTTTTAGCACCATAAGCTGTTAGAACGAGATAGGTCTGGATGCAGACCGTAGCAAGGAGGCGGATCTTATAGGGGCGGATCCTATAGGGGCGGATCCTATAGGGGGCGTTTCCTAACTTTTTTTATCCAATAGAATAATGACACTCAGCAGAAATACATACTGTAGGTGGCAGTAATGCAATTTAAGGGATTCCAGCTGCTTTTATAAATCCTCGCAGAAGAAGTCATTCGTTCTTTCAAGATGGCCGAACAACAAGTTGAAACAGCGGTGTCACTGTCACTACCCGATCTGCAGCTCTGCCCGATCTGCAGTGCGCATGTGCGAGATGGTCCGCCATATTGGACAACTCCGGACGGCAACCCAAGTAGGACAATATTGACACAGTGGCTTTTGGCAAAGCTCAAAAATAAAACGAGAGAGAGATGAGTTATTGTTATTACAACGTGACTTCACTATTATTTAACAACTCTTTTTATTGGGTTCTTTTATTTGGGGTTAAGTACATTGTCAGAATAAGTGAGAAATGGATTTAACTTCTGTTAGACAGCTATATGCCATACATTTTTGCACACATTCACAGTAAATATGTATTCAGTATGATAGCTTTCTAACAGAAGTCCATGCAGAAAGCAGAGCAGTGTGTATAATATATATCACTCAGTAGAACAGGCCTACTCTCTTTATTTGCTTTAGTTTAGTAGATATCTACAAACAAAGAGTCGATATTTTTCTAAAACCATTGCTTCACATAATAAAATACTCAACGGCTTATGCTTTAGGAGCTGTAGGTGTGTGTGTTGTACAGTGTGTAGGTGTGTGTGGTACAGTGTGTAGGTGTGTGTGGTACAGTGTGTAGGTGTGTGTTGTACAGTGCGTAAATGCGGCGGACAGACGGGTCTCAGTTGGTTTGGTGTCCTCTGCTTACTTTTAATAGGCCTACTTGTAAATACAACCTTTGGCCCGTAATTTCAATTCCCCATTTCAGCGACCAGAGAGAGGGGGGGGATATATCCAGTCTCTGATTGTGTTACGTTATTATGAGAGTGCTCTCATACTTTAAATTGTATATATTTATATAAATATATTTGTGTGTGTGTGTCCGCATCTGTAGCCTGTTATTGTCTCATTATACCGCACTCTCAATGAATTCAAAGTAAATATGTGGGGGAACAATGTTCAGCTGATCTAACAGAGATACAGCGCTATGACAAAACACTCGACAGCTGATGCAGCTGTTGCCACGTAATAATGAACGGACGTCTCTTTAATATGACCGCTCAGAGGAGAGGAGTTCTCATTTCTTTAAACGTCTGCTGCTTCCCCTCCTCTCTCCTCGGTTCCCCTCCTCAGTCCTCCGCTCGCATCTCCTGTGGGCGGGTCTAAGTCTCGAGGAGGGGAGTCGAGGAGGGGAAATTTGAGTATTGAGAAGCCTCTATTGTCTTTTTTACACACACACGCACTATCGTATACACACACAGATATATAGACATCTGTAAATCCCATCACTAATACTTTCTTGTATTTTCTCAGATGTGTCCACGTACTGTAAAAGGTGTGGGCTTTGTGGACATTTCTACCGATATCAAGAATGGACAAATGTTTGTTTAATAAAGACTTTCCTCTTTGTATGTACTGTATATATTTTTTAATTAATCTTACCACCAGACACAACATGAACAAATCAATGATACACATCAGGACAGTAACTTCAACTTCAGTATTTTAGGTGTACAGAAACCTCTACTCATGTTGTTAAATGATATACAGCAATATCTTCCATAAAACGTAGTTGGTTGATTTGAATAATAATTACTACCACTGCACAAACAGTGAAAAATGATATGCCTACAATTTATGAATGTGTCTTCTCTGTGGGTTGTATAGTCTTCATTCTTTATGCAAATTAATTATAATTATTATTTTTCAAAGTTCGTTTGATTCATTCAAAACATTAAAAACAGAGAGCGTCATATACCTTTAAGAAATACGTGGGGGGCGGGGTTCATAACCCTTTAGGAAACGCCCCCTATAGGATCCGCCCCTATAGGATCCGCCTCCTTGCTGCGGTCTGCATCCAGACTCTATGGAGAGGCGAAGTCACGCCCATCTACTTCCGGACCATGGGACCCCGGAAGCGAAAAATGTACATTGAATTCAATGGAGAGAGAACACGTATCTTTTGATCCCGTTTGAATTGTGCCACGAACTACACATATGATGTTTGTCAATCTTAAACAATCATTTCCATGTCAAAAAAGTCACATTTTGTCGTAAAACTGCTGAAATATAAGACAATGAAAAATACGCTACTACAAAGACTACAAATCCCAAATCCCATTCTGGGTCGCGTAAGTGATGTCACAGGCATGCTCGGTGATTTATAATAAGACTCGTAATTAAAGCGAAGAAGAAGAAGATCTCATAACTGATTTATTCCCTCCAATAAATTATAGATCGCTAAAAATAAATTCACTTTTACAAGATGCCTGTGTGATTTGTACCAGGTTGTAGTCATAAAAGTGATCATACCACTTGCTCCTTCTATCGATTCCCGTCTGATGAAAGGACCAGGAGTCGCTGGATCAGACATATCAGGTAATATCATAGGTAATATACATGTTGTGCATGGAACATAGTCAAGTTAGCTACCTAGCTAGTAGCGACGAGTAGCGAGCACGTTAGTTAGCATTACATTACTTAGCCTTGTCATTTTTAGTAGCCTTACCATGAAGTTATTATTTTATTACATGAAGTAAACTAAAATGTTAAACAGTAACCAAACATGATGGTAAGTATTTCGTGAAACTTTTGAAGAGTAGCCTACTGCGCCCTCCACCGGGTGCTAAGGAAGCAGTTCAGGGAGAGTCGAAGGCAGGCAGGGAGCTTTGCATGACATTCTTCTGGACGTGTTTCATTGTGATGACAATCTGTTTGTTGGAAAGACAGTCGTTGTGTGCTTATTGAGAGAAAATTGTTAGAAGAGATAATTATTCAAAGTGTTGTTATTTTAAAGTGTTGTTACTGACCTTTTTCTCTTTTATTTTCTTTACCTCACCTGTAACTGCTGAGACGTTGAGGAACATGCACACTGACCTGCTCTGGCAACCTGATTTCCACTGTACGTAATAGTATTTGGTTATGGTATATTATTTATATACATCAAAGGCACAATGCACCCCCCAGAGACACACATGTATTGAGTGTGATATTTTGCATAGGTCATGTGAAATCATCTTTACATACTAGAAAACTGTAGGAGCGGCAACTTGTTTTGAAATTGAATTTTTAATATCCGATAATAAAGTTGATCTGTTTTCTTTATTCTTCTCTCTTCCCAGCTCCATCACCATTCTCTGTTCCTGCAGGTCCTGCTTGCTAATCAATGCTCATATTTGTTTACACAATTACAAATAAAGTCATTGTATTGTATGACATGAAGTTGTGCTTCATTCGGAGTCAATAATAAATTCATTCTGCCTTCAACTGCGCAATGATTGTGGACTGCACCGACATCCATGTAGCTGCCCCCCAGTAAGATGAACCAAGCAAAGAGGGTCCCCATCATGCCCAAGGACATCCAGCTGGCCTGCCGCATCCGCGGAGAGAGGGCTTAGACTGACCTGAGACCAGCACACCCAAACACAACAGCTCTTTTAAGAGCCACATACATTTTCAAAGAGTTGCAATCCTACGTTATTATAATGATTAAACTGGTTCATGTATCACTTAGTTTACTGAACCGTGATGAATGAAAGTGAAATGAGTGAGGTAGTGGTTTACTGAAGTTACAAAGACATTAATATATGAGTAACAGGTCAGTGTAAACACAAGCTTCTGTCAATTATGGATCATTCAAACTATTTATATAAAAATATGTAATAAAGTTCTAAAACAAGTATTCGGTATATTCCTTGATAGCTTTTGGAGAAGGTTGTTTTTAAGTTTACTAAAATCTATCGTTTCAACTGTTTCACTTTATAAAAAGGGAACAGGTGAGTAAAGCATCATTGAGTTTCTTATTCTGTCAGTAAATTATCCAAATTAATGTTTTTCATTATTTTAGTCAACCCTAAACAAATTGATTGTACCTTTTAATGATGATCTTACATGGTCGGCAAAGTTAAATTAACTTCAGAAAATCAAATCTGTTCTGAGAAAAAACTAATAAATGTTTAAAGATAGGAACTTGCCATCCCACTGAAAAACAGTCCGTAGAGATTTAAAGGCGTAGTTGTAGTTCAGTCCAACGTTTCATTTGGATTCATTTGACAACAGTCAACTATTTTCATAAAGAATATATATATGTTTCAAAGTCAACTTTATTGTCAATCTTACTCAGTTTGTGTTTATAGACAGAGAGATCAAAAAGACGTTTAAATACAATTATACAATTTACAGATATGTATACAAATATATATATCCTATATACACCATCATGTATAATGATGGTGTATTATGTAGAAGGAAGTGTGGTAGATAACAAGTAAATATAGAGTTACATACAGATCCATGTTACAGCAAAAGATGGAATAACTAAGAAGCACGCAGTATAATAATAATTACATGCAACAATTAAATAACTGCTCAGCATCTCCACCACAATCCCAATCTGCTGTGTCCTGTTTTCCTCCCCTCTGCATAACACCCCATCACACATACGAAACACAACGCAGAGTCCGAGGGTGTTAAGAGTATGTTTATTGAAATGTCCTCCTCTCTACTGGCCAACACAGGGAGCATATGCTGGGTGTAGAATTGTTCCAGGAGGAGGAGATTTCCATGCCATGCAGGGTCTTTGGGGATGGGGATGATGATCGCCTCCTTCGTGGTCCACACAACAAAGTAGCAGAGACTCCGGTCTGTGATGTGCAGCTGCCCTTGGACCTGGTGCCAGTATGGGTGATTCTCCTTGAGAATATAGGACCCACCCTCCTCACGGAGACAGAAGGATGGTAACTGGACTGCCTCCGTGATGGTCATGTTCCTCTGGCTGTGTGGACACTTCACCTCCAGCAGGGCAGATGGCTGCACAAGTCCATCGGGTGATGCTCCCAGAACACCCGACTCACTCACAAAGAGACCAGACTCGATTCGAACACTGTCACTTGATAGGCCTCCACAAAAGCCTTCACCCCTTCGGCCTCGTTTACAACCCCCCAGTTGACAGTTGGCGATGTCTCTGGCCAGTGGGTTGTATGTCTCCTCTCGCTGTTGGTAAAGTTGAGACACCGGCTGGACTACTTTGGAAGTGCCAGGCTTCCTCCACTGGCACTCAACATCTGTGGAGCTGATCTGCCACATGGAAAATATTGCCAATGCTGCAGCGTGGCTGCATTTGTACATCTCCTGTGCACAATCACAGACAGCGCTCTGCATCACGCCATCGTCTCCCATGCAGATCTGTAAAAATAAAGTAAGTACCATTTGTTAGCATGCTATAATAGATTGAATGAGCAATAATACAAGGATGGTCCGGATCTGGGGGTGGGAGGGTTTATTTTTCCATAGTTTTGTCCTCTTGTCTGTTGTTATTGTTTGTTTTTCTGTATTTTTTGTAATTTGTGTTGTATTGGTTGTGATTGTACATTGTATTTTTCTAAATGTGTATGAATACGTTTTTGAAAAACATTTGATCAACAATAAAAAAGGATTTGGTCAGGATCTAGACTCAGTGTGTAGTTTATTAATTAATCAATGCTCTCTACATTAGGAAAACACATACCGGTGTACCAGAGGGAGTCACACACAGCTGTGACTAGATAACCAAAATCCTTGAATCGACACACAGCAAATAATCTCAAATGACACAACGAGAAAAAGGAGATCACACATACAGTATAGTCGATATAAAACTGGCCGCTTCAATCTGAAGAGCAACTAAAACAAAACACGGGAGTGTACCTTGTTCTTGTGAACACTAATGTTATCCACAGCATACACAGAGACCACGAAGTTCTTAAGGAGAAAACTAGTTGCTAAAACAAAACACGTTAGTGTACCTTGTTAGCTAATGTTAGCTAGCTGACATTAACGTTACACATTGCACTCATATTACTCACCGAAACCTTGTAAAGCCGGTCCCGCATGCTGGCTCTTACAGAACCGACTAACTCCCCTTTCATATAGGTACAGCTCTCAACGTGCCCAGACTTGTAGTGATTTTCACCTCGTAAAATACTTTTATTCTCATTCTGAAAGAATGTGGTGAAATGTGCTAACGTGACGGCCATCTTTATGTTGGTGACGCGTATTGTGCGAGACGAGAGACCTGTAGTTCACTGAGCGGTTTCACACGAAAAAATGTGTAACTTCACAGTTTTACGACACATTTTTATTTTTTTGACTTGCAAAATGTTCTTTTAAATTGACAAACATCATATGTGTCATTCGTGGCACAATTCAAACGGGATCAAAAGATAACCTTTCTCTCTCCATTGACTTCAATGTATAATTTTCCGCTTCCGGGGTCCCATGGAGGCTTTCGGAAGGGGAGGGACTTCGCCTCTCTATTGGTTAGAACCGTTAGCTTAACGGAGCGTCCACACTCCAGCTTCAAAAAAAGCTTGGAGCTGGGCGTGTCTACGGCCCGTCCACACTACAGCGTCGACAGCTTCAATCTGCCCATTCACTTTGAATGGGGTGACGTCACGTTGCCGCTTTTTTTCGCCGAACTGAATTGTGGGTAGCATAGCGGTCCGTCTCCGCCGGAGTAGCCAGCGCCAGCCAATCAAATCCCGTTTCGGAAAAAAATCTGACAGATCAAGCCGTAGCCAATCAAACCGCGTCTAAACTCCCGCCGTAGCAATTTATATATATATTGCTCCCATAAAATCCCCGGGGTTTTTTGCTTTGTATGTCGGGGGCGGGAGATACATGTGATTGGTTGTTGGTCGCGTTGCTTAAATAAAATCCCCAAGCTTCAGACACGCCCAGCTCCAAGCTTTTTTTGAATCTGTAGTGTGGACGCTCCGTGAAGCTTGGGGATTTTATTCGAGCAATATATATATATATATATATATAAACTCCCCAAAACAAGCGAAAACTTACCAGTTTCACCCACTGTCTCTGCCACCTCCCTCCATGCCTGGTTCCTCCGGTTTGTATCCCGGTAGGTGAAGAGGGTCTGGTCATACAAAACCGGGTGATTGCTACGGCGATAATTAGTTTCTCCTCCATCTTTTTTTGAAAATATAAATGAACGGCGGGATATCTCTCCCAGCTTAGACGCAGTTTGATTGGCTACGGCTTGAGCTGTCAGATTTTCCGAAACGGGATTTGATTGGCTGGCGTCTCCGGCGGAGACGGACCGCTATGTAATATTCAGTATTAAAGGGTAGTCAGTTTAAGGAACCAACCGTTTGTTAATTGTTTAAAAAGATAATAAGAAATGGTTTTAAATGCTTTTAAACAATTGTTCACGAGTCATTTAAACTCATAATAATATTATACTGTGATATTTCCTGTTTTAATGTTACAAGTCTCGTTCTGTCTAAATCCCAAATAAATGTACTTTAATGTGATGTAAAAGCAACACATCTACCTATTTAAGAGGCTGGAAATGGCATTTAAAGACATTTCTACAGAGAAAACCACTTTACAGTTGATAAATGATCTCTAAATGTGAACTTTCCATGTTTTCCCCCTTAAAACACTCCTCCTGCTGTACACTCCATGTGAAGAATCAAAATCAGTGTTAAAATAAATTCAGATGATCTAAAAACTCTTCTTTTCCTACACATTCATCCACACATTTCATCTCCCATTAATCACACCTGACGCCGAGTCTTTTGAAGAAGCCTGGTGATGGTTTATTCATTTTAATCACAACAGAATACATTTCAAGTGCAACACATGCCACATGTATAAAATAATACAGTCACTTGTATTATGATTTTTCCATATTTGATATAAACATTTACGAGACAAAGAATCGGACACAGTGACCGGACTGAAATGTCTTAAATAATACAAATATATATCGAGAGACGGTGAAAATCCTCCGCAGGCAGGCTCTCGGTCCACGCCTGCAGAAAAAGACTGAATATGGGGAAGCAAAGAACTTTTGAAAGAGTATTTTTTTCTGAATTAAACCTCCGCCTCTTTCAAGAGCTTCGTGGTCTCCTCTCTCGAGGGTCCTGCGTCTTGAATGATTGTTGCAAACAGAAGAAGCCCTTATGTGTCTCTGTTAATAAATGAAGTCTCTATAGTCGATAGTATCAAATGCAGCACTGAGGTCGAGCAAGACAAGAATAGAGACAAGTCCCTTGTCTGCGGCTATTAGAAAGTCATTTGTGACTTTAACCAGAGCTGTCTCTGTGCTATGATGTGTTCTAAAGCCAGACTGAACATTTTCAAATAAATCATTGTTTTTTAAGTAATCACACAACTTTTGCGACTGCTTTCTCAATAATGTTTGAGAGGAACGGAATATTAGAAGACTGAGACTGCTCTTGTAAAGGTCTTCAATGACATCCACTTAAACACAGACAGTGGCAGAACTTCAGTGTTAGTATTATTAGATCTCAGTGCTGCGTTTGACACTGTTGACCACAGCATATTACTAGACCGACTGGAAAACTGGGTGGGACTTTCGGAAACAGTTCTAAATTGGTTTGAATCCTACTTAAAGGACAGAAACAACTTTGTTTCTATCGGTAAATACACATCTGAGTTGACAAATATGACATGTGGGGTTCCTCAAGGCTCCATCTTGGGGCCTCTTCTCTTTAACATCTACATGCTACCACTGGCTCAGATAATGAAAAACAACAAAATAAGTTACCATAGCTATGCGGATGACACACACATTTACGTAACAATTTCACCAGGAGACTATGCTCCAATTCAAACACTGAGTAAGTGCATTGAACAAATCAATGACTGGATGTGTCAGAACTGTTATCTTCAGTAGACTGGACTACTGTAATGGTGTCTTTGCAGGTCTCACTAAAAAATCTATTAGGAAGCTGCAGCTGATTCAGAACGCCGCTGCTCGAGTCCTCACTAACACTAAGAAAGTGGATCACTCCTGTTCTGAAGTCTTTACACTGGCTTCCTGTGTGTCAAAGAATAGATTTCAAAATACTGCTGCTGGTTTATAAAGCTTTGAATGGTTTAGGCCCAAAATACATGTCTGACCTCCTGCTAAATGATGAACCATCCAGATCTCTCAGGTCTTCAGGGACTGGTCAGCTTTCTGTCCCCAGAGTCAGAACTAAACATGGAGAAGCAGCGTTCAGTTATTATGCTCCAAATATCTGGAACAAACTCCCAGAAACCTGCAGGTCCGCTGCAACTCTGACTACTTTTAAATCCAGGCTGAAGACTTTTCTTTTTGCCGCTGCTTTTAATTGAACTATTCATATCTTAGACTGCACTGTAACTTTTATCCATGTATTTTTTCTTTTAATGTTTATTTTATTATCTTTTCTTTTTAATGACTGATTTTAGATGCCATTTTCTTAATGTCTTTCGTTTTTTGTAAAGCACTTTGAATTGCCTTGTGTTGAAAAGTGCTATATAAATAAACTTGCCTTGAAATAGGTCTACAGTTGGCTAAAACCTCTGGATCGAGGTTGTGCTTTTTAAGAAGAGGTTTTATCACTGCTACTTTGAATGATTGTGGAACATAGCCTGATAATAAAGACATATTCATAATATTTAATAAAGAAGTGCTAATTAATGGATACACTTCCTTTAACAGCTTAGTTGGAATCGGGTCTAAGATGCATAGACTATATACTGATATTTGCACTATACTCCTTCAATGCACAATTTTATCGTCGTAATCTAAATATATTTTTTATACGCCTATCCTATGCTTTTTTAACTGCAATTCTTTTATGAAAGGTGCTATACAAACAAATCTTATTTTATTAGTATTATATTATATTTGGACAGTGACATGCTTTTAATGATAGGTAGACAAACACTTTACAAGCTCAAAAGACAATTTTTGTGACAGATTTTGGCCCAAAAATCCTGGATATGATGAAATATAACCCAGTGTCTGTTGACTGGTATTAAAGCTGTCATTATAGCTCTCAGTCTACCCCCTCTTTCGTATTGAACATGACCCTCAGTGTGTGTCTGCATTATTCTGTCACGCAGGCGCAGTGCTGGTGATATTGTGATATTGATCGGTGTAGTGTTTCTACCTTTTAGCCCTGAAGTCCAGGGAGTCCGTGGAGCCTCTCTGGGAATAGCTCTCTGCCGTCTGCTGCTCGGAGCTCAGCAGAGGCCTGCAGTCGTCCTCCATGATGCCTCAGACGTTCAGCTACAGCCTCCCAACGCTCATCACCTGACTGGGAGGAAGCATGCCGTAAAACATGCAATATTTATGTAGAACAGTCGGTAAGTGCACGAGCATGAAGTCACAGTAAAGCACTTATTTTCTACTTGCTGTGTGAAGCCGTTGTATATTTGTGGTGTAGTACTTTTTTTATTGTTTATTTTGTTGGAGCAATGAGTGGTCTGAAACCCACCTCGGCTCCGCGTGTCCTTTGATGAGCTGGTCAAATTATAAAAGAAGGAATTCAAAGCACCAGGATAAAGGTTAAACAATAATCTGTTTTAATGGTAAAATAACAACAATACAAGTTACAGAGTACTCTGGACTCCCAGTTCTACTGCCGTGTGATACAGATATCGGGACCAGCCAGTCAGAAACAGGGGGCATCGTGCATGAATAAACATCAGTATACATAGACATATTTGGGGGCAGAGTTGTGTTGGTTGCTCCGCCCCCCAAATCTCGAATTGGTCGATTTCACTCCTAAGCGAATCAGAGAGTCCGTGGGGAGGAGTTGTGTTGGTTGCTCACTCCCCTAGGTGTTCTTACTGGTTGGATTCACTTCGGGTCGGGCCCAATACAGCGAATCAGAGTTCTGGGAAAAAGTATTTTACTTCTGAACACAGCGTGAGAGCTTCGGAAGTAAACAAGGACAGAGTCAATCTTTATGTTGCACCTGAATTCACTCCTTTACTTTCCCAAGGAATATTTCACACAAATTATTCTTTCCCAGACAATCAAACATTGTACACAGATATATTGGTGCCTGAGATTATATTGGCCCCAGAAAGAACCTTGAAAAGAATATGTGTGTGTGCTGGTATCTGGGTCAGTGAGTGTAAGTGAGAAGGTTATATATATATATAGGATTACTTGAAAACAGTCCCAAATAATACATGTTCAGTTCAATACAGATTAAAATAATACATGTTTACTTTAATACAGATTAAATAATACATGTTCACTTCAATACAGATTAAAATAATACATGTTCACTTCAATACAGATTAAAATAATACATGTTTACTTCAGTACAGATTAAAATAATACATGTTCACTTCAATACAGATTAAAATAATACATGTTTACTTCAGTACAGATTAAAATAATACATGTTCACTTCAATACAGATTAAAATAATACATGTTTACTTTAATACAGATTAAAATAATACATGTTCACTTCAATACAGATTAAAATAATACATCCATCCATCTTCTCCCGCTTATCCGTGGTCGGGTCGCGGGGGTAGCAGTTCCAGCAGAGAGCCCCAAACTTTCTTTTCCCTGGCGACATCAACCAGCTCTGACTGGGGGATTCCAAGGCGCTCCCAGGCCAGCGAAGAGATATAATCCCTCCACCTGGTCCTAGGTCTACCCCTTGGTCTCTTCCCAGCTGGACGTGCCTGGAACACCTCCCTAGGGAGGCGCCCAGGTGGCATCCTAACTAGGTGCCCGAACCACCTCAACTGGCTCCTTTCGACGCGAAGGAAAATAATACATGTTTACTTTAATACAGTTTAGAACAATATCTGTTGACTTTAATTTGTAATTGTCTGTGCATTTAACTCCACGTATTAAAGACAGTCATCCTATTTCTTCTCAGATAGACTACGTACGTTGACCTGACTGTAGTATAAAAACAGAAAACATTGCTGAGCGTAGCCTAAGGTGGGTAATAACACAGTAAACATCGTCAAAACTGCATACAATTACATTGTGTTTGTATTCATCATAGTATCTAAGCCAATGAAGCCGAGACATATTTTCTTATTCTTTCTTTATCATTTCACTTTCAACTGTTATGTTCACACTGCATCAAAGTTATTGTTAACTGTGATGGTTATTCTCGTGTCCAGGAAAGAGAAGCTTAAAAAGGAGACTAAATGGAGTCTCTGAGATGTTTTCAAATTGGTACTTTAATTAATAAAACGCGTGGTAAAGTCACAAACAGGATATTGTCCGACAGAAAAGCAGCTGTCTCTGGCCCTCTCTAGCAGAGAAAAGAGGCCGAACCCCTCAGGTTTCGTTGTTTATATAGCCTCTCCTGGCTCCTCCCTGGGGGCCGGCTCTCCGACTATTTAATGTCCGTTGTTACACATATCACAGTATACAGACATTGTACATTCAATATATATCTAAACACTCCTTTTCTCCTCCTTAACTCTTTCATGACTTTCCATTTAACACATTCTAAACGCTGTAATCAACACTCCAAAAAATACAGGAAATCATTCACAGCAATTCGATTTCCGGTCGCTCCGAATGTTGTGACATGCTACCCATATCTGTAAACGATAACGTACTCAAATAAACTGTACCTTCATTTAATATCCAACAATAATAATATCTCGACGTCTATAGTTGTAGTGTTGAAATCAGTAGGTTTCGGTGTGCACCATCATATCATATCGCTGCTAAATTCACCTCTATAGGAAATGGTATATTAGCCTCATGCTAAATGCTAACCGGAGGTGAAGGATTTTCAGAATAAAAGTCTAACTGGTTGTGCACTGGCTTCTGTTTTTTCAGTATAAAACAGCATTTAAACTAAAGGTACATTTAAGGTACATTATGCCATCAAAACATTGATTTTAATTTCTAACAGTCCCTCCTTACACACCTAAAAGGTGTGTATAATACTAAAATCAATGAGTTCTTCATCTGAACTCTGCATATTACATAACTCATATCAAAAACATACAATCAAAATGGAATGGTTCGAATATCCTCAACTTTACAAAAATACTTTGACTGTGTTCAAACATAAAAGTTTTCCCTTGTGCATAACTTTTAGTGTTAACATTCAATATGGTTCTTCAAAATAGCAGCAATGGCTTGGTATCAGAACATTTCTTCCTCCCTCCTTTCACAGAAACCGTTCTCATAATACACTCAGTGTTAAGGCACTTGTTTTTACAAAGTGAAAATAAACTACCCATTTTAGAATAGTAATGATTCGAAAATACATGAAATCTACCATATAGAACAGTGAAAAATAATAAAAATGAAATAAACTATCTTGTAATAGTATAAGTAAATTGAAATGGATTCACTCCATTTTAGCATTTTATTTTGCTCACTTCTTCACATGATTTCATCATTTAAAGAATCACATCGGCTGGACATTCATTGAACAACCTCATCTCTGAACATCCATATCGTTTAACATCATTCAAACTAACTCATAATTTTCATCAACATCTGTATTGGGGTGGGCCGTCTTGTTCTACTAGCATTTGTAACTGTCTCCTCATGAGAAATGTACCCTCCCTCCTTTCATACCATTTAAGGTATGAAAGTAATATGTTCTCTAGAAGAGGCCGTCGTGATCAATCGGTATTTTAGGACATGGAATGAGTGCAACATTTAGGCCTCCCCTGGGCGCCCCTATGCTATCCTTGTACCCTGGAGCCTAAACTCCCCCTGGGACTGGTCTCTTAGCCCTACTGGCTTTGGGGTGGTCTGTTCTAATACAGTGATAAAGTCCCTGAAATGGTGTGAAAACCTGTGGAATATCAATAACTCATTATACTAATTTATTTTCATTTCTGGTCTACTTAAATAACTATGCTAACCCCCTTAACAGTGTGTGGAACCTTGGGTGCTTTAACAAGGACGTTAAAGACAGCAGTCATTTAATGGTTTGTAGTTCAATTCAGGAATTTTCACTCATGGCAGATATGTTTCTCCTTTTAAATAACATCTCTAAATGTCAGGTCATCACTGATTAAATGGATGAGCATTAGGCGGTGGTGGCACTTGTCTTTTAAAACTCATACTCTGGTGCCGTGCGCTCCCTCTGAAGCTGTAAGTAAGATTTAAAACATCTGCAGGGTGGGTTGAGCAACCCCTTCTCCCTGAACGATATTTGTTGTCGAAAATATGCACCATTAAAATGAGTGATCCAAGGCCCCGCATGTATTACTCCCAATTATACTAGTTTTTCAAAATTAAAATCTTCAATCGCTCTTTGCCTAGTGTCTTTTTAAAACTCTACATCTTGGACGACAAACAAATGTTGTTTCCACCTTAACAGTTCTCCTATGGTAATATCCATGCTACAATGGAGAAACCAATACTCTAGATTGGAATACTTTCTTTGGCTTGGTCCCAGCTCTACCTTTAACATTTTCCATTCAAATAAAGATTTGCCTGCTATCTATATTGTAACAAATTAAATCTTCCCCAAATTCTCACATGAATAAGAATCTCTATAAGAATAATTTGTTTATATTATGAAAAGATTGAATAATATGTTCTACCCTCAGTGTGTTTTTAGGATTATTTTCTAATAAGTGTGTTTATGTGTAAACTCACTCACTCCTGTGTTCCTTCTCTCCCCCTCTGGTCGTCAAGCCACGACCCCCTCACGTTCTGCTGGCCCATGCCAACTCCTCTGGTTCTGTCTTCTCCTCCATCCTGTCTTCTCCTCAGTCCATCCGCACTTGGATCTTCCCGCTGTAATTATTTTCAGTGGCTCAACTGCTTTGCATTTCATCTCCTCCTTTTCAGTCTCTTGGCTGTTGCATGGAGTGGTGTATTCTGCTCTCATGTCCCACACTCTGCTATTGTGCCAAATCTCGCAGCTCAGTTTGGAACTTCATGTCCTGTTTGAGGGACCGATGAGTTTGCCTCTTTGTCAGCATGCTGGTTTGGTTCTGGATGCCTCAGGTGGAGATGGTTCTGGATGCCTCAGGTGGAGATGGTTCTGGATGCCTCAGGTGGAGATGGTTCTGGATGCCTCAGGTCGTTGTTGGTTCAGCTCGGGTTGTCTGTCTTTAAACCGGAGGAGGAGGAGTCTCCTGTGGTGAGGTCATTTGTCTGAAGATGGGGTCGTAGCAGTCTGACAGGCAGAGAGAGAGAGAGAAAGATCTCGGGAGACATTACCTATAGCTAATTCTAACACACTGAGGTAAAACATATCCAATCCTTTCCACTCTATTTTCCTAATCTTACTATCTGTCTTAGATGTTAAATGTCATCTGAACCCAATTAATGTCTACTAATGGTTGTGCCATATCCCTAAACATTGTTTCCACCCACTGTAACATGGCTACTCCAAATAACTCTTTCAGGAAACCATTTTCTTCTATAAATTAAAAATACCTACATGTTTCAAGCACCACATATTTCACACACTATAAAAGAACGTCCCCATATTTTCTCCATTACTTTAAATCTCACTGTTATTTAGAACATAAGTAACTTTTGTGACTGAACATATCTGCAATGTCGCCACAATCTGCTGGGGAATTTTGTTCATTTTCAGTTTGTACGTACAAAGCTGTACTTGTGGGTTAGTAGCCTGTTTCTACTGTAATCATTTTTCAATAATTGTGCTCAGGTCACCGGTCGGTTGTCCATAAACTTAACATGGGTGTTTCTGGCACAGACTAAAACATGGATCCAGTGTATTTTTAGATTCCCCTAATCTGTAAATTCCCATCACCTACATATCCCAATCACTTAAACCCATCTCATCATTTGATACAAGAACTGCATATATGGGGGGTGAATCATCTTGATTGTAATCGCCTCACCTTTGGGACCGAGTATTTCTAGCTCCTCCTCTTGTTGCTCAGCTGATCTTTTGGCTCTGGGGATAAGGGAAACTCTCTGAAACACAGCTGGAGTTTTGTTAGTGATGTGGGCATTCTCTATGAGTGGACCAATGGATCCATGTCTTACTTGATATTGTACTCCCCATCCAACCAGAAAGGTGCCAAGTGTAATGAGCACAATCAACAATGCTATTCTGACTCTTATCCCTAGGGGACCCCACAATAGCTTTGGCTTTGTTCTTGACATCATCTCTATTTTCTCCCTTGGTGTCAGTTACAGAATTTAAATAATGAGTACTATAATAACGTATACAAAAATTGGACTCTTTTTCAGATGTAAAACAAAAATAGGTTTTCACTTTAGTGTACTATCTATAAAAATCTATAGACAATTCGTCTTTTGAGCTGTTTCTATCTTTATCTTATTTCTATTTATCGTTTTGTTCCAGCTCTGCCAAATCAGTCCTAACTCCCAATAATGTTCTGGAAGTTGCCAGTGAAGGGTGACAATGTGTGAGGTGGTGTCAATTTGCTCCTTTTTCTTTACCTTTAAACCGGAGCGCGTGTGAAGTTCGTTACAACTTCTCACTGTTCCGTCCACCGGGGATCAGCTCACTGTCTTTTGTGAACTTTCACCCTCACCCAATCACCTGGCCGAACAGGAGTCTCTTCTGGTGTCTCGTCTGGTATCTCTGTAGCTTTCTTAGCCTGTGTAGACAAAACTTGGATAATATTACTCAGAGCTCTGACATATTCATTACTTTTATTCGTCTAATATCTAAAACTAGACCACTCCCTCCTTGGAGGAGGCCCAAGCTTTGGCATACCTTTTGTCGTTATGAGACCTATTATTAACTACATGTTATTATTTATTAACTACAACGTCACTGAAATCAATATATCTGTATAATCATGACACTCCCTCCTTTGAGCAGAACATGCTCAATTAATATTGCAATGATTACCCTATTCGGAACAGGACATGTAAAACCCATAACGTTGCATTAAATAAATATAACTTCTCCGTGTACCCATAAGGCGTACAAAATATATATGATGTATGTTTTCTGCTGGTATAAAAGCATATTCACTAAAATCTGCCATTAGCACAAAAATGGTTTACTTGTTGCAATAATGGCTTTTGTCCTGGTATTATGCATCATTGTTGCTGCGAAAAACAATACCCCTGGTGTCGCTAATGCGTCTCAATAATTCTAGGATTAGAGGATTGTTTGATACTGCTGAACAAAGATATGATAAAATAATATTTATCTAAACTAGAGGGAAACATACGAACCATTCTCACAGAGGGTGACATGCATGAAGGGCTGGTGCCCCTCACTCAAAATGAGATAGTGCCTTACGCACTACATTATAAATCAGCAAAATTACTCAAGAATAAATAAATAAAAAACTGATTCTTGAAACTGTTGTAAAAACCCTACAACTTCTTCATCCAAGCTCTCAATCAGTGTTATGTTATTTAATCTGCAGCTCATTGCCTTAAAACAGATACTTCAGACCGATTATAAAATTGTGTTTATGAGAAAAATATAATCTGACTCCATAAATCACATAATTGTTCGACTAAAAAACTACACTTCCACTAACAATAAATGAAGTTCCCCTTTAAACACAGCCCCGGTCTTCTGACGGGGTCTATCTATGTACTGGCTGGAAAATGTTGTGCCAGTCTCTGTCGCTCCGTCACTGTTCTCCCGCTAACAGTCACTCTCTAGTTCTGCTGGGCTCTTGTTGACTTCTTCACTGGTTTGAGACAAGCGACCCTATCGGACACCTCCCTTTGTAGCCAGACTTCACCACAGCAGAATCGAGTTTCTGTTTTTAGGTCTCAACAGCTCCACGTCAGGTGTATCACCGCCCCTTGAACTGCAGTCGGTGTAAACAGGAGGATTTGGTATGGATCCTCCGTCTTGGGCGAGTACTAGGTTTCCGTCTTCATATTTTTTGGTGGAAACCCGTCGTCTTGACCTCACTAGCTGTGTGGACACAATAGTTTTCTGTGTGGGGGAACAACATCACTCGTAATCTCTTTCCTTCTCATAATTACAAAAATAGTCTGCTAAATGTTCTATTCTGTGGATGCTTTATGTGTAAATGCAAATGCTACTCTCGATTTTGTTTTTACATTAAACATTAAACCTCTCCCTTCTGTGGTGACAGATATGGCTCAATGTAGCTGGATTTCAAAATACCCTTGTGCTGAAGATGCATCACCTGGTGGTCTGGCCCTCTGAGCTTCCTCGTTGTTGTGGTTGATACCAGGGTGTCAGTGGCATTTGGGCCATGTTTGGCAATGCTGTTCGTCTTTGACATCTCTGGGACCCCCTGCCTCCGTTGTCATCATGGAAACCTCCTGGTTGTTGGTTCTGCTTCTGATTTTCTGGCACTATCTGAGATTTAACAGTTTGAGGTGTCTGCCCTGCATTCTCTGGTTCTTCCTGAGCTTGAATTGTTGGAGGTGTATGCCCTGCCTTCTCTGGAAGTTTCCCCTCCCTTCTCCTTGTCTTGTTCCTACAAGCTACGGTGTCTTGTTTTTTCTGCTATGTCTTCCCTCACTGGCAGGTCTGCTACTCGGACCACATTTATGCTGTGTGCCAATAGGCTGGCATATTCCAGATGGAGTATCAGACTTGTAACTCTTATAAATCTTTCTTCATCTTCACTCCACATAGTTCTTTTAATTGGAAAGGTTAAAGCATCTGATCAGATTATTACCCTTTCCTTGATATCTGCGGTTGAGCCTGGCTCTGCGTCTAGTCCCAGCTTAGTTTGTTTTGGTGACATGTTCTCTTCCTATTCGAATGAATATTATTAAGTTATCAAAGATTGAAACACTAATCCTCCGACTAGCACCTTCGTTCCTGATAAATAATATCCTATGTCATCCGAACTTAACTTTAAATCTGGGTAGGGATTTTTTTTTTTTTTTATAATTTTTTTTTTTTTTTTTAATAACAATTGTACAGTGTATCGTTTTGACTTTGAGATAAGAAAATTGAAGTCTTGTGAAAATCTAAATCTACTGTGTACAGTGCATACTGAAATGTATGGAACTATGTAAATGTCATAATTTGTGTTAGCTTTAATCAATTGGTGTTTGAATATTCTACAGTCTATGATGTAAAGGTTCTCATATTTTAATTAGAAACCACTTTGTAATTCTGTCCTGGCGAATGTGTTCATTAATAACACTCAAAATTAAGCTTCAAAATGTTATAGTATCTTTGTAATAATTCTGTATTACCAGCAGAGTGCACTGTTGTAATTTCCAGCTTAATCCACTAGGGATAGCTGTTGCAAAACTGACCTCTTTTTAACAAGAAGAAGCTTATTTCCTTAAAAATGGGAAGAAAATTTGAATATGGTTAAACAACACAGCACATAACCGCCAAAACACACTTGCGAACAAGAATATCTCAAATAAACCGCCAATACACACTTGCAAACAAGAATATCTCAAATAAACCGCCAATACGCACTTGCAAACAACAATATCTCAAATAAACCAGACTCCTACAAATACCAAACTTCCCACGGTAAGATAACCTGTCTATTTTATAGTTCCAACTCTGCCAAGAAATATGATTTGTCCTTCTCAATATGGAGTGCCTAGCCTCATGTGAGTGGGACTGTGAGTCAAAACAAACAGAGTACTTTCAATTAGCATTTCACGAAATGGCGACTGCCGTGTGGCTTCAGCATGAGAACAAGACGGCAACTGATTTTCCAACCTTTGACCTGAAGAACAAAGGGATTTGAAAACACCTCGTGTGTCTCTCACAGGGGAGTTTAAATAATGGCGGGGTGGAATCTTGTCAAGAAAATTGAACACAAAACAACACTGCAGTTTAAAATAACATTTCTATCTAGTTTACTATGAAAAAATGGGCTTTATCTTATTGATATCATCACTTAAAGTTAGGGACCCTTACGCATAAGCTATAAACCTATCTACGTATTATTTGACTTTATAGTCCACTATTGGTCAACTGCTGCCATTTCGACACGCTAGGTGGGAGTATTATGGTAACTTATCAGCGACCATTAAATGACCAGTGGCGACGGGTCATTAGGGGCAGGTGGGGCACAGCCCCACCTAGTGTCAGCAGAAAGTATTAAAAGTAATGATTACAAAAAAATGCAAAAAATAAATTAAAAAATATATAAAATATATTTTAAGATCATGTTTAATCATCTGATTCGTCTCATTGCTGTTTTAGTCTGTGTTCTTCTAATTAGTGTCTACAGTGTGTGCCTATTGAGCTGTTTAGAGCCATGTGGGACAAAACCCGATCCTGCCCCTCCCTCTCCCTGTTTAAGTCAATGGTGACTGTAAAAACTACACTGTGCATGCTCAGAGTATTGTCCTATTTAATGTGTGTGGCAAAAAAATAATGACCAGAGGGGCATAGTGCTGCCATCCCCACCATACGTCATCTCACATAATTCAGAGCTGATTGGCTGTAAGTACGTGTGCCGCGAAAAGTGTGGTGTGTGAAGAGGAGGAGAGAGAGCTGCAGTGAGGCGTCCTAAAACCCGGAAATAAACTGTGCATGGCTTCCCTCCACAAAAAAGCAATGATATTTCTCCATAGGATTTTAGAAAATAGCTCCAAATAAGATCTGTGGGAAACAAACCTGTTAGATAAATGCACGTTTTGTTCAGCCGGATAATATCCACATGTCTACCCTACTTTTATAATTTTCGAATCATAAATCTATTGATTAGATCAGATTTATGATAGACTTTTGAAACTACAAGAACATAAGGAGGACTTTTACAAAAAAGTAATAGAGATGTTTGTCCAGAAGGATAGGCAAATGGACTTCATCTTCATGTCAAGGTAAGACTGCAATTTTATTGAAAATGGGATCTTACTAAGAGAGAACAATTCAATATTTAAATGATAAAATTACATTTTTTGGGTATCCTTTTGTTGAACTGTCTGTTTAAAATTAATTGAAGCATCAGACAAAAAAAGCTTTTGAAAATAATATTATATTTTGATTTAGGTCAAAATATAATATTTGTAAACCTGAAGAGTCAGAGCCTCACCAGCCATGAACCTCAGAAGCTTATATATAGACATCTAAGTTTTTTGTGCCCCACCACTTTTGTACATATAAAAACGCCACTGTAAATGACCGTCGTCAATTTGACGTAATGCTGTTGTAACTCCACATCTCGTATTCCACCCGTAATATCTTGGTTGAAACTAGAACAGTTATGACCACTGATAAAGCTTACACCTTAATCAAGCCTTTCCTCAAAAGGACTTTTTTAAAACAGTTCTCAACTGTTTTCGACTAGCACTGTCTTCAGTTACTCAACCCTAAGTTGATTCGCTATGCCTTGTTGGTTTTCAATTACTTGATCCTTAATCAATTCGCTATGTCCCACAGATCTTAACAATACTCGTTAAATGGACTTATATATCCTTACGTCATAGGCTAACTAACTACTGACGTAACAAGAGACACCTAAATGAAAACACAACAAGACACCTACCCAAAGTACAATGGCCACACACATTTATATTTTAAAATACTACACACACACAAATTAATAGCATGCAGGGTTAGATATAAGAAAAAAAGAAATTGGAACTCACCCCGATTGTGAAAATGCAACGCCACGTGTTATGGAATTCTTATTGTTATACATTTGGTTGTTTTAACATTAAATACACAGCTATTTCCAGAATCCGCTGGCCTCCGTCCAACACAAACCTATTTTGTACTGCATAAACTATGAAGAATTTGATTTAACAGGTTTCCTCTTACCAAGTATTCGAGCTCGTTGTGTCGAACGGAAGCCGCGTCTCCGGAAAACAGCTGGTTGTGTAGTCTCTCACGGGGCACCAATTGTTAACTGTGATGGTTATTCTCGCGTCCAGGAAAGAGAAGCTTAAAAAGGAGACTAAATGGAGTCTCTGAGATGTTTTCAAATTGGTACTTTAATTAATAAAAAGCGTGGTAAAGTCACAAACAGGATATTGTCCGACAGAAAAGCAGCTGTCTCTGGCCCTCGCTAGCAGAGAAAAGAGGCCGAACCCCTCAGGTTTCGTTGTTTATATAGCCTCTCCTGGCTCCTCCCTGGGCCGAACCCCTCAGGTTTCGTTGTTTATATAGCCTCTCCTGGCTCCTCCCTGGGGGCCGGCTCTCCGACTATGTAATGTCCGTTGTTACACATATCACAGTATACAGACATTGTACATTCAATATATATCTAAACACTCCTTTTCTCCTCCTTAACTCTTTCATGACTTTCCATTCAACACATTCTAAACGCTGTAATCAACACTCCAAAAAATACAGGAAATCCTTCACAGCAATTCGATTTCCGGTCGCTCCGAATGTTGTGACATGCTACCCACATCTGTAAACGATAACGTACTCAAATAAACTGTACCTTCATTTAATATCCAACAATAATAATATCTCGACGTCTATAGTTGTAGTGTTGAAATCAGTAGGTTTCGGTGTGCACCATCATATCATATCGCTGCTAAATTCACCTCTATAGGAAATGGTATATTAGCCTCATGCTAAATGCTAACCGGAGGTGAAGGATTTTCAGAATAAAAGTCTAACTGGTTGTGCACAAGAACTTTTGTTTTTTCAGTATAAAACAGCATTTAAACTAAAGGTACATTTAAGGTACATTATGCCATCAAAACATTGATTTTAATTTCTAACATTATACAAATACAAAAATACTTCAAAGATGCACATGTAGTGTTTTGTAATCCCCACTTCAACGTGCTGTATGTCAGACTACAAAATACCTCTATTTCAGGAATCCATCCATCCATCCATCTTCTCCCGCTTATCCGTGGTCGGGTCGCGGGGGTAGCAGTTCCAGCAGAGAGCCCCAAACTTTCTTTTCCCTGGCGACATCAACCAGCTCTGACTGGGGGATCCCAAGGCGCTCCCAGGCCAGCGAAGAGATATAATCCCTCCACCTGGTCCTAGGTCTACCCCTTGGTCTCTTCCCAGCTGGACGTGCCTGGAACACCTCCCTAGGGAGGCGCCCAGGTGGCATCCTAACTAGGTGCCCCGAACCACCTCAACTGGCTCCTTTCGACGCGAAGGAGGAGCGGCTCAACTCCGAGTCCCTCCCTGATGACCGAACTTCTCACCTTATCCCTAAGGGAGACACCAGCCACCCTGCGGAGAAAACCCATCTCGGCCGCTTGTATCCGCGATCTCGTTCTTTCGGTCATGACCCATCCTTCATGACCATAGGTGAGGGTAGGAACGAAAATGGCCCGGTAGACAGAGAGCTTTGCCTTCTGGCTCAGCTCCCTTTTCGTCACAACGGTGCGGTAAAGCGACTGCAGTACCGCTCCCGCTGCTCCGATTCTCCGGCCCATCTCACGCTCCATTGTTCCCTCACTCGAGAACAAGACCCCGAGATACTTGAACTCCTTCACTTGGGGTAAGGACTCATTCCCTACTTGCAGTGGACAGTCCATCGGTTTCCTGCTGAGAACCATGGCCTCAGATTTGGAGGTGCTGATCCTCATCCCAGCCGCTTCACACTCGGTTGCGAACCGATCCAGTGAGTGCTGAAGGTCGCAGACCGATGAAGCCATTAGAACCACATCATCTGCAAAAAGCAGTGGTGCAATCCTTAGTCCACCGAACTGCAGACCCCCTCCCCCATGACTACGCCTCTAAATCCGATCCATGTATATTACAAACAGGATTGGTGACAAAGCGCAGCCCTGGCGGAGGCCAACCCTTACCGGAAATGGGTCCGACTTACTGCCGAGGACCCGGACACAGCTCTCGCTTTGGGAGTACAGAGATTGGATGGCCCTGAGTAGAGACCCCCTCACCCCATACTCCCGCAGCACCTCCCACAGTAACTCCCTGGGAACTCGGTCATATGCCTTCTCCAAGTCTACAAAACACATGTAGACCGGATAAGCGTATTCCCAGGCCCCCTCCAGGATCCTTGCGAGAGTAAAAAGCTGATCCGTCGTTCCACGACCAGGACGGAATCCGCATTGTTCCTCCTCAATCTGAGGTTCGACAATCGGCCTGACCCTCCTTTCGAGTACCTTAGAGTAAACTTTCCCGGGGAGGCTGAGTAGTGTGATGCCTCTGTAATTGGCACACACCCTCTGATCCCCCTTTTTAAAAAGGGGGACCACCACCCCGGTCTGCCACTCCTTCGGTACTGTTTCCGACTTCCACGCAACGTTGATGAGACGTGTCAACCATGACAGTCCCTCAACACCCAGAGCCTTCAGCATTTCCGGGCGGATCTCATCCACCCCCGGGGCTTTGCCACTGTGGAGTTGTTTGACGACCTCAGTGACCTCCCCCCGGGAGATTGGTGTTGATCCCCCGTCATACTCCAGCTCTGCCTCTAACATAGAGGGCGGAGTTGTCGGGTTCAGGAGTTCCTCAAAGTGTTCCTTCCAACGCCCTAACACTCCATCAGTTGAGGTCAACAACGTCCCATCCTTACTGTACACAGCTTGGATGGTTCCCTGCTTCCCCCTCCTGAGGTGTCGGACAGTTTTCCAGAACAACTTTGGTGCCGCCCGAAAGTCCTTCTCCATGTCTTCTCCGAACTTCTCCCACACCCGCTGCTTTGCCTCGGCCACGGATGAGGCTGCTGCCCTTCGGGCCTGTCGGTACCTTGCAACTGCCTCGGGAGTCCCCCGGGATAACAAATCCCTGAAGGCCTCCTTCTTCAGTCGGACGGCTTCCCTGACCACCGGTGTCCACCAGGAGGTTCGAGGGTTACCGCCCCTTGAGGCACCTAGGACCTTGAGACCACAGCTCCCCGCCGCGGCTTCGGCAATAGAGGCTTTGAACACCGACCACTCTGGTTCAATGTCCCCAACCTCCACAGGAATGCCCGAAAAGCTCCGCCGGAGGTGTGAGTTGAAGGCCTCCTGAACTTGGGCCTCCTCCAGACGTTCCCAGTTCACCCGAACTACACGTTTGGGCTTACCAGGTCTATCCAGAGGCTTCCCCCGCCACTCGACCCAACTCACCACCAGATGGTGATCAGTTGACAACTCCGCCCCTCTCTTTACCCGAGTGTCCAAAACATACGGCCTCAGGTCCGATGATACGATAACGAAATCGATCATGGACCTTCTGCCTAGGGTGCTCTGGTACCACGTACACTTATGAGCATCCTTATGTTCGAACATGGTGTTTGTTATTCCATTTCAGGAATGACATTTAAAAAAAAAGCATTTTGGACCGCCAATTATGTTCCACTTATATCGCCAAAAGAGTCAAAGGTAAAGCCGAAAGATGCATATCCCCTTTGCTTTTGTTATACCTATATATAGTACTATCGGTGCAAAAGAAACTGTCACATTTCATGGCATATAAATGCCTGGGCATATCATTCACGGTATGTAAAATAAAGATATTGTAATTGTTGAAGTTTCTTTAACACTATATTCTGAAGCAGAGTGATTCAGATGTTTCCTTTAATCAGGTGTGAAGATGGTTTATTGCATACATTAGATAGGAGGACCTCTAGTGGCGCTGCAGTGATCTCGACAGGAAACACACACTGGTTTCAGAGTTCTCTAGGTTCACACAAAGGAGCTTTAAGAGACCAAATGGTTCCGATCCAGACTACAGGACCCCCCCTTCCTCTTCCTCTTCAAGCTCAGCGAGTCACAGAGCCACGGCCCCCTGATGTTTGTCATGTTTCTACTTATTGTTCATGTATAATATAAAGATTTGATTCCATTCTTTGGCGTTCTTGTGTTATTATGATACTAGATATTGTCTTTTCCTGGGTTTAAGGCAGCATTACAGTGACGTCATCATCATTCACTTACTTACTAGACTGTTAAAGCTGATGTTTGATATGCCTTTGTCATTAAATCCACATTACTGATAAATATGTATCATGCAGTGGCGAGCCGTCAAGGCCCTCTAAGATATTCTAAAAAATAATATTTGAAAACATTAAAAAAAAAAAAATTTAAATATTATTTTTTATATTTTGTTGTTCAAAATAACTTGATTTAATTGTATTTAAAATAATATTTCCAAAGAAATAAATCCTTCGAATCTGCCTGTTCAGTTTCTGTTGGAATGTGAAGGGTTAAATGCCGTCTCTGCGAGTTATGTGAAGACGGGAGAGCTTGTTGGTCCCTCTCTACATTCACAGAGGGCCAGGGTTGCATTCCAATAGTCCATTTAGCTTAGGAACCTTCCTAACGGAGTGAAATGACCCGGAAGTCCCTCACTGGCAGCCATGATAAGTGCCGTTCCAATTCTCCAAATGAAAGGAAAGGAGGTTTCAAACTTCCTTTATAACCTCCTTTAGCTTAGGAACCACTGGACCTCCCTCACCGGAAGGAGAGGAGAAAATACTGCCCCACAATGCATTGCAGCCGCAGCATTTGCCGTCACTCAACAGTCGGCCGTTCACGGAAACAAACGATTATGACCGAGAAATGATATCATGAAAGTTACGGTGCTTATTAAGCTTTTTAAAACGTATGTGGTAAGTTGCCAAAGTGCTTTGTTCTGAACGTTCATCAGTATTATAATCAAAGAGAGAAATATGAACGTTAGTTTTTACTGAAATGATCAAATAAAGTCAACATCTCTCAGTCTTTACTGAGCTGTGGGGTTTGTTCAACTTTTAAAAGATGTTTGAATGGTGATATACACAGAGATAGATGTTAAGGACTAACGTTTATAATAAATACATCTGTATTGATTTAAAGATCTTTTCATCAATCATACGTATTGGGATCATTTGTATTAATGTGGACCGGAGGGAGAGGGAGACGAGCAGAAGTTTCACTTTCCTTTTTATTTCAATTCCAGCTTTGGTCCTGAAGAATCTGTTTCTCTGTTGTCCACGTTCATAAAGCATAAAGCAACAGCATCAGAGCACAGAGTCTCTAGATGAGTTCACAGGAGTCCCTCGTTCTTATTGAACATCCATGTTGTAGTCCGCTGTATAGAGAACTGTAGTTTCCATAGTTTCCCCACAGCAGCAGACGCTCATTCAGGACGTCCGCTGGCGCATCAGAAACACGTCGGATAGTGAAAGTGCAGTCGATTCTCTAAAGTACCACAGTCTCTTCTCCTAAGTCCTTTTGAATTCTCCTATCCACTATCCCTTAACCCCGTGACCTTTCACTCAGAGGTCAAGGAATAGACGATAGGGATAGACGATAGGAGCTGATTTTTGGATTATCCGACCGCAACCCAGGTCTTGAGGGTCATTTGAGACTGTTGTGATTGGTCCACTGTTCAAAATGGCCTCGACCTCACATAAAAGGGTTTGTAGCCCTTCTTCATCCAAAGTCTGCTGCTTCAAAACAGAATAGAGAACCTGCCTCACAGACTTAATCAGACGCTCCCATACTCCTCCATGGTGGGATGAAACTCCACTTTATGCCCTTTTGCAGCAGAGCTTCCTGAATTCTGTGCTGGTTCAGAATGGAGAGGGCTTCCTTCAACTCTCTGAGCTCCAACAAAATGGGTCCCATTGTCAGATCTTATAAGTTTCACTTGACCTCTTCTGCATATGAATCTTCTCAAAGCGTCGATACATGAGTCTGTATCAAGTGAGCTGGCGACCGCTCTGCTCGTGAACAGCACTCCGTACCTCTTTAATGTGGTACGTCCTCTTTTGACTTGAATAGGGCCAAAGTAGTCCACACCAACATTGGTAAATGGAGGCATGTCTGGCTCAAGCCTTTCCTGTGGCAAGTCAGCCATCTTCTGCTCTCCAACTTTGGCTCTTTGTCGTCTGCACAAAACACAATCTCCAAATATTTTTCTTACAGCAGAGTTGGCTTTGATTATCCATTGGGTTTTGTGATGCCTTTGACTTCTCTGGAGCAGGATGGTGCAGTGAGTATCCATACTGGAGTCCTTCCTTTGGTCGCACACCTTGTATATCCACTCTGTTATCCTTTGTGTACTCCTCTTCCTTTGCAGAGATTACATCCTTTTTTTAAATGTGTTCATAATATTCGTTCATTCCATCCATTGTTGGCTGTTTGTCTTGAGTTTCCAGAATGTTCAATACAGAGAAGATTTGAGCAGCAGTAGCTTCTAACTGGGATTGTAGCTCCAACGTTTCCTTCTTCTTTGTAGCTCCTCCTCCTCCAAAGCATGCCTGGTCCTTAATGAAGTTAGTGTTGCCATTAGCGCAGCTTTCTCTGCTTCTGCACAGATGCGAGATCTTTTGGAGACTCCAGACGCACTTTCCCAAAGAGAATCCTCCTTTCCTGTTGCACACTCAGACAGCCATCTTGTCACAAAAATAAAAAACTCTTCAATGCTAGTCACTCTCGATAGAAACCAAGCTTCACTTTCACGTTTTTCTTCTTCCTCGTTTAAAAGTATGTGATATGACAAGTGTGAGTCTTTCAAACTTTCCGTCAAAGCATTATATTTGACCATATTCTCCTACTTCCTCTGCATTCATGCGGTCCTCCGTTAGCTCCTTAATAATGTTTCTTCTGCGCGTAAAATGTCCTAATCTGGCTCCTCCAAAGCATGCCTGGTCCTTAATGAAGTTAGCTTTGCCATTAGCGCAGCGTAAAATGTCCTAATCTGGCTTGTCTGGATAAACGCAGACTTGAAACATCATCCTCCTCCATTTGGGTTTCAGTTGGACTCAGATTTGCTGAAAAGGAATCTGACTTCGCAACGAATGTTAATACCTAGGCCGTCTCTGATACCGAGCTCCGGTGCTGATAAGGCTCCGGTGAACGGCCGTCCAATCTTTTTAGGACTTCAAAACCCCCGAGAATCTACACGCAAGATCAACGTAATCTGTTTAGGGGGGCGTTTACAACGTGGCCTCTAACACCACGCTGCCCGTCGTATCACTTATTTCAGGCACTAAAGCGTCGGTGCCCGACCGCCAGGATAGCAAATCGGTGTGTATGGTGTAGCAGGTGTTGGTGGGCTGGTAGAACCCCAGAGCAGTATCAAAACGGCCCCTGGAGGAGAATCCCTCTGTTAATGGGAGACTCCCTGGTAATTAGCGCAGCTTCAGGACCCACAGTCCCTAACCCCACCCTCTCTTGATCCCCAAATATATCAATCAAAACAATGCAAATGTAATATCAAACACAGCCAGAGTCTAACATTAATGTCACAGCAGTGATGTCACCACATCAGCAGAGCATATATTTCAACATTCATCAAAACCACCTCAACCACAGTAACCAATGTGAAACTACAGTTTAACCTTAGCAGAGTTTCTATTCTCCTTAAAGAGAAACTTGCAGTTTCTTTTACTATATTTATGCTTAACCTTGCCTGAAAATTACAATTAAAAAAAGTGAATGATATGTTTTACAAGACATAAGGCCAGGGCAGGACTTCAGAGGGAAAGGAGCCGTTTTGAGCTCTGCTACTAAAAACAACGTCATACGCAGTCGCAGGGGTGCACATCACTTGTTTGCCCTGGTTCTCAAAGGACCACCTGGAGATGGTGCTTGGTGCGCATCCTTAAAATGAAATAAACCCGACCTTTTGAGGGGTACTTGACTTTATGAACGGGGGGGGGAGGTCCTAAAGCGGTCTAAAAGAGCCCAGGCCCAGGCCCAGGCCCAGGCCCAGGCCCAGGCCCAGGCCCAGGCCCAGGCCCAGGCCCAGGCCCAGGCCCAGGCCCAGGCCCAGGCCCAGGCCCAGGCCCAGGCCCAGGCCCAGGCCCAGGCCCAGGCCCAGGCCCAGGCCCAGGCCCAGGGCCTCAGAAAACCTCTTCCAAGCCTCAAAAGCCAAAAAGCCCCGTTTGTTCTTCTTCATCCTTCTTTATAGTCTTCCTCCTCCCTCTCTTCATCATGGGTCTTCCCCCTTCCTCTCTTTGAGCCAGAAGGAGGTCACAAATGTTCGACTTTTAATTATTGAACATTAAAAATGTAAGGTTTAAAAATACAACAAATAAAGACTTATAGCAGGCCTACTGATATGTCATTTCAAAGAGAGGGAATATGAACATTTCCATGAAAGCAGAACATCGTCAATATCATGTTTTAGAATCAAGTTATTTTCTTTAAACGTTTCAATTTCAAATATACAAACTTTATCCTTTAATTCATAAACAGAGACTTCATTTATTAACAGACACATATGGGCAGCTTGTCTCTACGATTCGCTGGCCCAGGAAGTTGATTTGAATCTGTGCGTAGGCCGCCTGCATCCTGTGCCTCATTGTCTTCATACCCGCTGTAACTGCTCTCAAGGTGTCAAAAACCACAAGCGCCTTCTCAGAATGCTAGCTGGAACTTTTACGCTTTTATTGCCCCATCTAGAATGTTTAGTGTGCATAGATCAAAAGTTCAGGATGTTCTGTCTAGTTTCACGCCTGGTCTCACATGTCTGAAAATACATGATGGAAACATACATCCTTTCCATTCACAGACAATTTAGCATCTTAGTATCAATGGTAATCTTAATAGAGGTCGGTGAGGTGAAGGTCAGGTCTGACACGGCCACTTACACAGCTGAACTGTCAACAGCCTCTCTTGGCCGTGGCATCCTGGCAGGATTGGATGGCGCTGATTAGGGTTAAGGACAATACACATGTATTAGTGCCAGGATCTTTGGACCATCAGGTTCCCTTATAGGGCAGTCAAACCCTCCGTCCACCGCCTGGCCCCTCAGGCTGGCGGCCGCCTCTCTGCTACCATCACTGGGGAGGGTGACACACTACTTCTTTGCCTTCACCCTCTGCACCTCTTAAAAAACGTTGTCACTATGTGTTAGGCCCAGCATGGTGTTTGACTTCTTGAAAACACTTACCTGAAATAGTGAAGCAGAAGGTAATTAACATTTGATTGTAAAGCAATACAAAAAAGTCATACAAATCTTTTTTTCAAAGAAAGAATCAAAAGCAAATTGTTGTCAAAGTTTAAAAAGCAAACTTATCTCAAAATAATTGAATATTATCATAATGTTAAACAAAAGAAGAATATAATGAACTATCCTGTATATCAGAAAACTCTTTTTCTTTTTCTTAACATGGATATGCATCCGAGTATCAAAGTGGGTTTAAACAACACAGAGCCTAGTGGCTTAACTGAATAGTCCTGTCTTTAAGTATAAAACAATGTAAAGTCCTTTTCCTGCACCATTTGAAGGCTTCAAAAACAGGCATTTTTACTGTATGTGTTTGGAGAAATTACACAATCAATGGCCCAGAATTGTACTTTCAAATGTCACTAGTTATTTAAACAAACCACTATCTGAGGATAATACAAGCAACCATAAAACGCCCTTTATCTAGAGAGCCATTGAAGCCCATGAAGAATTGATCCTTCCACAAATCTTTTCAACTGCTGTATTAATAAAGTTGCCACGTGTTTTCAAATTCAAGTTAAGCCCCAAGGTCCCCGTTACTGTGTTCAATCTGAATTTACTTTAAAATAAAAACATCTAAATTGATTCTGACTCTTCTACATCCAACTCACAGGTAAGCTTGCTTTGAGAACAAAGATTATGAATGTAACCCTTTTAGAAGATATGGTCATTTGTTCTGGGAATGTCATTTTCGAGCCTGAGACCTGGAAAACAGGCTCAGGGCTGAACAGGTTAACAGGTTAAGGCACTATCTGTGCAGAACATTACAAATATTCTTCATTTGCAGTATTTTATTAAAAAAGTGTTCACAAAGACTGCATCAATGATATGCTATATATATATATATATATATATATATATATATATCAATTTTTGTATTAACTAACCAAAGTCAATTTAAATAGCGGGCACACATGGGTTAATTGCCTTGCATGTGGTGTTTGATATAGTTTACGTTCAATTTTAACTATTTTAGGCAGAAAGACGTATATTGACTAAACCTTTTTTAATAATTTACTATAATTTAGAAAGGTTTTTGTGAGAAATCATTTCAAAAGTGAATTTTTTTTTCATTTTATATTTAAATTTGAAATGTTTGCACGTTTGCATGTTTAATCAGTTTTTTAAAATTATGAATCCATTTATTTTATTGTATTTCCTTGAGGCTGGGGAAGATATATTGGCATGTAGTTCAACATGCAAATGTTCTAATGCAAGTATATATGTATAACATGGAAAAGGAAATAAAATAAGGTTAATAGGAGGATATGGATTTCTTTTCTCTCACACAATCAAACAATCTATAATGTAGTGATTCAAAGTGTGATCTTAGCATACGAGTGCTTTTGTTTTGAAATCACTTCCGTGAGTTTCATCTGCGCTCTTATTTTGTAAGGTGACTTCCGGTAGCAGAATATGAAAAAATCTTTCTGTTTTCTAGTGATTTTATTTTTTGTTTTGAAAAGTAGAAACTCATCCCATTTTTTAAGTTTAGTAAATCCCTTTTGACCAACTTAAAGAAAAACGCCTTGTATTTCAATTTTGGTTTTTCAATTTTAAAACGAAAATTAAATATCCAGTGGTTTTTTTGTTTTTGAATAGCCATTTGTGAAAAGAAAATCCAATGACCAAAACATACACAGACCGAGGTTCCAGGTTGGTCAGTGTATATTTAATTTTCATTTTAAAAATGAAATACAAGGCGTTTTTCTTCATCGTGGTCAAAAAGGGATTTACTAAACTTAAAAAATTGGATGATTTTCATTTTCTACTTCTCAAAACAAAAAATAAAACCATTAGAAAACAGAAACAAAAAAACTACTGTTCCATATTTTGCTACCGGAAGTTGTCTTATAAGAGAGCAGATCAGGACGGTCCTCAGTCGGCCGTGATTCGGGGTTCCGTGGTCAATTCAGCCCTCGATAAAACTCGAAAGTATCACTCTGGAAATGTTTGTCCAAATGGGTCATTTTTCATTTGCCAATAACTTTGGTTAACACAACCGAAGTTATTGGCAAATGGCATGATATTTTGTAACAAGGCTATTTTCTCGTTATATTTTAGAACTCCAATTTGAATTGTTCCAATGGGTCTGTAATTCACTGTGTACAACATGTACTTCCCTAATCGACCATTCGGGACACAAAACTGCCAAAAACTTTGATAAAAACATTATATTAAAATATGTTTTTTTCAATCCTGAAAGCAACTTCAGCCCTAATCAAAAATACCAAATATTTGATCATTTTCCGGATTTTAACCCTTTAAATACCATTTTGAATACGTGAAATCGCTGTTGTTTTTCATGATAAAAATATTTTCCATATAATACATATCTGGGGAATGGCTTATTTTTTTATGAGTCTTTGAGGAGATTTGTCCCATTTGTCCTGGGCGCACACACTCAGCTGCTCATCCCACAAACGCATGTTCCTCACAAATGTGGCACCATTTGAAAGGAAAACAGGCTTTCCAACGGTTTCAGATTTAGAGCCGAGAAGCATTGTTACAACAAAGAAATAATCTACCAAACACAGATTCCCTTACTAGTTGTGTTTATATCTGTAGATATACAGTATATTACTAATGTAGTCTTTAGGAAGACTTTTCAAATATAACGAATAATTGTTTTATAATGTTCTGTACAGAAAGTTGCGTGAAAATACGTGGAAACTTTATTAATACAGCAGATGAAAAGATTTGCGGGAGGATCAATTCTTCAAGGGCTTCAATGGCTCTCTGGATAAAGGACGTTTTATGGTTGCTTGTATTATCCTCAGATAGTGGTTTATTAGGATAACTAGTGATATTTGAACACATATTGCAAACAAAAAGCCTATATCACCTTTGGCTTAGCCAGTGTGTATATGTTCACCACAAGATTCAGAGTTTATAAGTGTGTGTGTGTTGTGTGTTGTGTGTTGTGCCTCTTTGTGCAGCAGTGCCTGTATCAGACAGCAGGGGGGGGTGTTGAATCTTCTGTGTCTGCGCACACACACATCTCTGTCTCATCTGTGTGTGGAAATCAATGAAGTAATGTGTGTGTGTGTGTGTGTGTGTGCCAAAAGTCTGTCAATAAAGTGAGGAGTTTCTCAACATGGCCACCGTCTCTCCTCTTCCTCAGGGTGATGATGATGATGATAGTGGTGATGATGATGTGTTACTGAGGAATCACTTATTAACAATTCACATCAGGATCTCAGGTCATCATTCGACTGCAGCTTCAAGTTTAACTCCTGCATTTAATGAAGTCACTTTTCACTCTTTTGCTGCTTCACCTGAACTCACTACAGGATTAATTAAAGGTGAACATTAAACTGTGTTTCTGCTGATTTTACTTTGAAATCAAAGTGGATTCACTGCCGAGCCTAAACCTTAACATATAACAACTCACACAGGTTTAACCCTTTCAAGAAAGACCTCTCAAATTAATGGAAAATAACTCAGAAATCAACCTGAAATAAATGGTCAAATTAAACGTGACTGCGGCCAACATCCTATAGAACTAAAAGAGCCGCTGAGGCACTAGTTAGCGGATCGTATGCAGGGCAATGATCATCCAAGTCCAGACAAGAACCTCCATTTGTGCATTTTATTCCAATGATAAAGAACAAGAACAGGTTTCCTGTCTCTCTTCCTGAAGCCGTTCCTATGGCTTTCCTTTGTGTGGCTCCAAACACCCTGCTAAGAAACCGTTTGCCTACTAGTGCTCTGGCTCCCACCTCCACCTGGCTCCAATATATACAATTACACCAGGTGCTCTAATCACCCAGTGCCCAAACATGCCTTCAAAATAAAAGCATAGAAACGACTTTAACTTATGAGACTAACTAAGAATACATTTACAATGAACACTATAAACAGCAAGAGAATAAATGTTAAACTATTAAATAATATAAAGAGATATATAGCTCCAACAGTGACAATGAACACACAAGACAGAGTCCTTTAAAGCATAGAATAGACATACATATATGTGTCCAAAACAAACAAAGAAGTAGATAAAGATATAATTTTAAAAAAGTGATTAAAAACAACAATTTATTTTCATTGTTGACTTGACTGTTACCGGGAGGTGTTTAATGGTATAGGCCTAAATGAACCTTACAATCATGACTTCATTTTACAGTTGAGTTTCTGTATGTTTTAGGTTCAGGCTATCTGGTACAAATCATATTTCACTTCCATGATCAGCTCTGACAGTAAAACTAATGTTTTTGGAGAGAAGTCAGAGTTTACTGTAAAGTTACCTGCTGGGTGAGACTCTGAAACCTGCAGGAACAGGACTAGCTGTTCCTCTGTGAGGAGGACCTGCTCCTGCTGGGTGACACTCTGAAACCTGCAGGAACAGGACTAGCTGTTCCTCTGTGAGGAGGACCTGCTCCTGCTGGGTGAGACTCTGAAACCTGCAGGAACAGGACTAGCTGTTCCTCTGTGAGGAGGACCTGCTCCTGCTGGGTGAGACTCTGAAACCTGCAGGAACAGGACTAGCTGTTCCTCTGTGAGGAGGACCTGCTCCTGCTGGGTGAGACTCTGAAACCTGCAGGAACAGGACTAGCTGTTCCTCTGTGAGGAGGACCTGCTCCTGCTGGGTGAGACTCTGAAACCTGCAGGAACAGGACTAGCTGTTCCTCTGTGAGGAGGACCTGCTCCTGCTGGGTGAGACTCTGAAACCTGCAGGAACAGGACTAGCTGTTCCTCTGTGAGGAGGACCTGCTCCTGCTGGGTGAGACTCTGAAACCTGCAGGAACAGGACTAGCTGTTCCTCTGTGAGGAGGACCTGCTCCTGCTGGGTGACACTCTGAAACCTGCAGGAACAGGACTAGCTGTTCCTCTGTGAGGAGGACCTGCTCCTGCTGGATGAGACTCTGAAACCTGCAGGAACAGGACTAGCTGTTCCTCTGTGAGGAGGACCTGCTCCTGCTGGGTGAGACTCTGAAACCTGCAGGAACAGGACTAGCTGTTCCTCTGTGAGGAGGACCTGCTCCTGCTGGATGGAGGAATGTTAAAGAGGAAACATCTACCAACAGGTGAGTGGAGTCGTCGGCTGGTCGGACTGGAAGAAGGAAGTGAAGTGGGAGACGCGTTGCAGAAAGCTCAGAGAGAATCTGAAAACTCGGAAACATACAGAAACGGTAGCATTAGACTGTTATTTTGGCAGATTTGCATAAAGTGTACATTGACTGTCTCATCATGTCAACCAGCTCCGATGGTAGCCAAAGAAACGATATGGAATGGATGATATCCAAAGCTGCGAGGACGAAAAGGGCTTTGAGAGAAAGAGATAGCTCAGTAAGAGCGCGAAGTTGGTCGGGTGAAGCAGACAAGGCTAATCAAAGCTAAACATCAAAAGTCAACCAACAACTAGAACACGAGTGGAGAGTTGTAATAGAATTCAATCAGGATGGTGGGCATTACCACCCGATTAAACTTACCAAAGCAATTGAAGAAGAGATTGGAAAAATGAAATTTGCTAAATTCATGAACAACAAGCGGGTTTTGAGACATGCCAATAACAAACAGCAGCAGGAAGAGATTCTGGGAATGAACTCACTGAATGGGGAGAAAAGGAAGACGCATATCCCGGGAGCAATGGCTAAACTGAGAGGAGTCATCTCAGGAGTCATTGGACATGTCAATGGAAGATGTTCAAAGTGAATTAAAAGGAGGCAAAGTAGTGGAAGTCTCAAGGCTTAAAAGCAGACGGGATGGCACACTCAAAGGAACATCAGTTCTCATTCAGTTTGAGAAAACCTTACCTAAGGCAGTACACATGGGATATCTGAACTTAATGCTTAGGGAGTACATTCCCAAGCCTCTCAGGTGCTACGCATGTCAACGCATGGGGCACACAGCGCAGCAGTGTAAAGGACGGCTAAGGTGTGCGAGATGCGGAGGACAACATGAGGATGGGAAATGTGAAAAGGATGCAAAGGTTAAATGTTGTAACTGCAGAGGAGATCACAGTGCTGCGTTTGGAGGATGTGAAGTGCAGAGAGGCCAGAGAGGTGCAGAGAGAGGCCAGAGAGGTGCAGAGAGAGGCCAGAGAGGTGCAGAGAGAGGCCAGAGAGGTGCAGAGAGAGGCCAGAGAGAGGCCAGAGAGGTGCAGAGAGAGGCCAGAGAGGTGCAGAGAGAGGCCAGAGAGTGCAGAGAGAGGCCAGAGAGGTGCAGAGAGAGGCCAGAGAGTGCAGAGAGAGGCCAGAGAGGTGCAGAGAGAGGCCAGAGAGGTGCAGAGAGAGGCCAGAAAGTGCAGAGAGAGGCCAGAGAGGTGCAGAGAGAGGCCAGAGAGGTGCAGAGAGAGGCCAGAGAGTGCAGAGAGAGGCCAGAGAGGTGCAGAGAGAGGCCAGAGAGCTGCAGAGAGAGGCCAGAGAGGTGCAGAGAGAGGCCAGAGAGTGCAGAGAGAGGCCAGAGAGGTGCAGAGAGAGGCCAGAGAGGTGCAGAGAGAGGCCAGAAAGTGCAGAGAGAGGCCAGAGAGGTGCAGAGAGAGGCCAGAGAGCTGCAGAGAGAGGCCAGAGAGGTGCAGAGAGAGGCCAGAGAGTGCAGAGAGTGCAGAGAGAGGCCAGAGAGGTGCAGAGAGAGGCCAGAGAGGTGCAGAGAGTGCAGAGAGAGGCCAGAGAGGTGCAGAGAGAGGCCAGAGAGCTGCAGAGAGAGGCCAGAGAGGTGCAGAGAGAGGCCAGAGAGTGCAGAGAGAGGCCAGAGAGGTGCAGAGAGAGGCCAGAGAGTGCAGAGAGAGGCCAGAGAGGTGCAGAGAGAGACAAACAAAAGTTCCATACGCAGAAGCAATAAAGAAAGTAAGGGGAACAGTAACAATCAAAAAGACCCCTAGTGGAATGGAGCAGAGCATTACAATACAAAATGGCAGGAACACACCAAAAGGTAATCTTCAGATCCAACCCAAATGACATTGTTGAAGGCTTGGACGCAAAGAGCTACTGTGCTGCCCTTTTTATAGACTTATCCCAGGCATTTGATACATGGACCATGAAGCTATTTCGCCTGTCTGACCAAGCCGTTGGCGGGTTTGCAAACTATCTTTCAAATCACAAGCAATGTGTAAAATTCAGCGGTCTCTCCTCAAGCTTTCGTAATGTGCCCAGAGGCGTTCCTCAAGGTTCGGTCTTGGGACCCACCCTTTTTACTATTTATATAAATGATGTGGGTCAAAGTATTGATGCCTCTGTACATCTATATGCAGATGATACTGTTGTGCTAGCACTGTTGCCCTTGCATTTGAGCGTCTGCAGTCTGCTTTTGACACTTTTCAGTCACATCTGTTCCACCTCAGGTTGGTGTTAAATTCAGACAAGACAAAAGTCATGTTGTTTTCCAATAAGGAAACGTGACCAACTGTTCTTCCCTGCATCATGTCTGCACAGCATAACCCCATTGAAGCTGTTAACACCTCCAGATACTTAGGCATCACTATAGATGAACATCTCTGCTTCAAATATTGACAATCTCTTAAGGAAATTAAAACTGGGATTCTTTTTTAGAAATAAGGCCTGTGTAAATGACAATTTATCGAGTTCATTTTTATTTATCGTACGATAAGTCAATTAATTGCTTATCGCGACAGGCACACAATAAAACAGTGGAAACAAACATGTGTTTGACTTTCATTAGTGAATTAAACTTTGTGCCCTTTATAGTCTGTGTCCAATATTGTGTATTTGTATATATTGTATATCCTATATACTGTATATGCTAAGGTCCCGCTGCTGACATGATAGCAGTCATTTACATTACATTACATTTAGCTGACGCTTTTATCCAAAGCGACTTACAATAAGTGCATTCGACCAGGAAGACACAACCTTGAAGAAAACAGAATCATAGTACATCAGGTTTCATAGAGCCAAACATAGTGAATGAAACTTTGTGCCCTTTATATTCTGTGTCCATGTCACGGAGGTGATCTCTGGGCCCATAGATCTCGGCCTCCGTTACGGGTTGTGTAGCTTCATTGTGGTTGATTGTGTTCACCTGGTGCCCTGTGTTGTCTCCTCCCCCCCACCTGTGTCTAATTGCTGATTAGTGTGTGGGTATTTAGGCTCTGTTGCCCTGTCTGTTTGGAGGCTGGTAGTGTGTGTGAGATCCTTGTGGTGGCTGTGTTCACGTGAGCAGCAGATTGAGGCTGTGTCATATGTTCATGATTTAATAAATGCCCACACCGGGTTATATTTTTGGACGTTCTGCCTCTGCCTCCTTGCTTGGTCGGGCCGCTCAATTGTCGGCTTCACAGTCCAATTTTGTGTATTTGTATATATTGTATATATATCCTATATATATGCTAGTGCGCATGTATGTAATTAAACCCATGATATCAAAATCTCACTCCAGCCAGGTACCCAAAGTTGGCAACCCTGTAAAAGCTTATGATGCGTATAACTCGTATAACTTCTAACATGTAATTGATGCTATAACTCCACATCTTTTCAGTTTTTATGTCAATGCTGAAATAAATATTGCAATTATATTTTTTAGGCTCAATGCACAAGGATCATCACGGTGTATGTGCCAGTGTAAGCTAATCGGCTCATTTTCAATGGCTATCAATGAACATCAAACAACAAATAAATCCCAAAATGTCCCCTCAGTATTCATAATACCTAGTAACACCAAAACATGGGAGAACATCGGTTTCCCTTTTAGAAAAGTAATTGAAAATTGGTTTAGTTGTAGGCCTACAGGAATGTAATTTATTTGCAGACAGTGTGAATGAGATGAATAAAATCCGCCTCGCTTCCTCTTGTAACTATGAATACGTTATCGAGATGCACAAAATGTTGATAACAGATCAATATAAAGAACAATGGTGTGGCTAAAGGCAGCAACACATGAACACAACAATAAGAGTTAACATACCTGCGAGTCCTGAAACATTAAACCGTCATTAGGTTTTCAAACACATCCATAAATGAATCCCAGCAAGCAAACATGAGAATACTGAATGATAATACTGAGCTTCACGTCGTACCAACGTCTCTCTTCATTACTTTTAAGCGTCCTCTTCTTCCTCCTGAGCTTCGCTGCAGATTCTCTCTGGATCCTGCAGCTTGTGGATCTTTATCAGTCTGGATTTTGGAAGATTGCTGAAAGACACAAAACACAGGTGACATAAAAACAAAGTGAAAATATGTCAAAGAACCAAGCTGACGCACAGGATCCCTGCCCCCTCAAGAGGTATGAGAAAAGCACCCTTTAGCATCCTTTAGCACCCTTTAGCACCCTTTAGCATCCTTTAGCACCCTTTAGCACCCTTTAGCACCCTTTAGCACCCTTTAGCATCATTTAGCACCCTTTAGCATCCTTTAGCATCCTTTAGCACCCTTTAGCACCCTTTAGCATCCTTTAGCACCCTTTAGCACCCTTTAGCACCCTTTAGCATCCTTTAGCACCCTTTAGCACCCTTTAGCACCCTTTAGCACCCTTTAGCACCCCAAGTTGCCTTTTCACTTCTTTATTATATTATTGTGCTCCAAGCAACACAGATGTGTAACAGCATTCTGCAGAAGGGTGAAACCTGTCATTATAAAAACCACATTATAAGCACTTTCATGCTAACCTGGAAAACACAGAATTAAATTCAAGTGTTTCAAGGATTTCCAACACATGTAGAAAACCATGCAATTAAACAATAACATGTACATATTTTTTAAATGTGTATTTAATGATGCAATACAATCTATTGTAAAGTAGTCATACAATATATATATATAATTTAAATAACAATTAATAAATAATGTAGTGTTTATAATGATAGAAAGATACTTTGACAATTAAGAAATTATAGAATAAAAAAAAATTACATTTTTATAATTTCATATAAAAATGCACAATTATCACAAATACATTTTTTATTAAAATTACTTTTAAATTGTAATGCTGAATTCATATCATTATATTTAAGATTAATTTAAAATAATGATCCATTCCTAATATTTATTACTATATGCAATAATTGAATATGTATTATATAGTTAAAAACTAAAACCTATATAATAGTTTTGATGGCATGCTTTAGCCTCAGTACAGGAAACTAAGATGTACAATTAAAACTGTATATATGATAGAAAGGTCAGTGTGTGAAGAGGAGCGCCACCTGGTGGTGAGAGGAGTGACGAAGATGAACTGACGAAGGGTCTGACGCTCAGAAAGCTCCAGCAGGAGATCCAGAGAGATCCGCCGGTTGTGCATATCCTGCAAAAATAAAGAAAATGTATCAAAGATAGTACAAATGAAACTTATTTAGTTCTGCCTTCAATACAAATAAGAATAATCAAAGGAAGTGAAACGCACACGCCCCTTTCACACCAACGCGGTTCCAGGGCCGGTTCGGAGCTAGAGTCTGATAAGCACCGGTTTTTCCTGTTCACACCGCAGCGGTTCTTACCAAGCTCGAATTGTCCGTCTAGAAGCAAGAACCGCATACAGGGGCGCCGTAAGGGGGTGAAAAGTTAGGACGATTCTAAGGGCCCGTGACTGACAGGGGCCCCAACTATTTTAGAACATTAAGAACAAAATGTTTAAGTAACCAATGTGATATCTTTTCATGGGGCCTAAAATCCCTGGTGGCGCCCCTGACCGCATACGTCACGCTTACGTCGGAGGCGGGATCACCCTCCTGAACAACAACAACAAAAAGCCCACGTTTTGTCCAGTTTGTACACAGCGATGGAAAACCCCAAACTCGTGGACCAGGTTTGCAAGAAACTGCAAAAAGTTAAGAAGGATTATCGGAACCGAAAGCGAGACCTCGGACGGAGTGGCAGCGGTCGTCCGAAAACAAGTCCATATTATGACTTGCTAGACTCTGTCAGAGAACATTTGAAAGTCGCTTGTGACGAATGGAAAGTTTGTGGTGAAATCGTCCTATTATTCCCATTTGGTTTCGACAAAGCAAAACGAGCATCAATACAATCGGCCATTGTTGTTGTTGTTGTCGATGTGAGGGGTTTCCGCGCGGTTTGGCTTTATGGCGCAGGCACCTAAACGGCTGCATCATGATGACGCAGCACCACTCGGGCTCTGGGTGGTGTGAACAAAACGGGGGCTGAAAATAAAAACCGGTTCCGAACCAGAAGAGCGCAAGAGGAGCGAGAACGGGAACCGCGTTGGTGTGAAAGGGGCATCAGTTCAATCAGCCTCACCTCGGTTCTTCATTATTTTGATGATTTACAAAATGATTCTTATTTTTGATGTAGAGAGAAGTTTACGATCGTTAGAGCAGAGTTAATAACTGATGCTTTAATTGTATTATTTATTAGTTTATGTATTTATTAATACATTTTATTCATTTATTATCATGGCATTTTTTTAAATTTGGGAAACATAATGGAACTTTTGTGATTAAATCAAAATACCTTTTTTTCTCTTTTGTTTTTGACATTAATACTTTCACAAAGAAAACCTTTAAATTTGAAATAAATGACACATTTCCAATTCTTTCTGGAACAAAGTCATTTCTTTCTGCGTCGTAAACAAATGCATCTTCCAGTCGCTTTGTGCTGAACTCATTCATGAAGATCATAAAACATCGACACAGAGTCCAAGAACGGCACATTTAGATATTCAACCAGATTCCTTCACTCCTTCCTTCCTTCACTCCTTCCTTCACTCCTTCCACAAAAAAAGCCCGAAATAAATAAGAAAATCACAGGAGTGTGTTTTGGATTTTCCTGCCATTTATTCCTCAGTTTGAGAGAATGTATCTGCATGAGGTGTGTGTGTGTGTGTGTGTGTGTGTGTGTGTGTGTATGTGTGTGTGTGTGTGTGAGTGAGTGAGTGAGTGAGTGAGTGAGTGAGAGAATGTGTGTGTGTGTGTGTGTGAGAGTGAGTGAGTGTGTGTGTGTACCATGTAGACGTCAAACTCGTCGAGGCACCTGAAGGGAGACTCTGTGATCTCCCACAGAGAGAGCATGAAGCAGACGGTGGAGAACGAGCGCTCGCCTCCACTCAGAGAGCGCATGTCACTCAACACCCCCTCATCCTCCCGGCCCGGGGGCATCACCTGCACAGGTGAGACAAATACAGGTGAGACAACTACAGGTGAGACAAGCCAGGTGAGACAACACAGGTGAGACAACTACAGGTGAGACAACACAGGTGAGACAACTACAGGTGAGACAACTACAGGTGAGACAACTACAGGTGAGACAACTACAGGTGAGACAACACAGGTGAGACAACTACAGGTGAGACAACACAGGTGAGACAACTACAGGTGAGACAACTACAGGTGAGACATCACAGGTGAGACAACTACAGGTGAGACAACTACAGGTGAGGCAACTACAGGTAAGACAACTACAGGTGAGACAACACAGGTGAAACAACACAGGTGAGACAACTACAGGTGAGACAACACAGGTGAGACAACTACAGGTGAGACAACACAGGTGAAACAACACAGGTGAGACAACTACAGGTGAGACAACACAGGTGAGACAACTACAGGTGAGACAACTACAGGTGAGACAACTACAGGTGAGACAACTACAGGTGAGACAACACAGGTGAGACAACTACAGGTGAGACAACTACAGGTGAGACAACTACAGGTGAGACAACTACAGGTGAGACAACACAGGTGAGACAACTACAGGTGAGACAACTACAGGTGAGACAACTACAGGTGAGACAACTACAGGTGAGACAACTACAGGTGAGACAACACAGGTGAGACAACTACAGGTGAGACAACTACAGGTGAGAACATACAGTGAGACAACTACAGGTGAGACAACTACAGGTGAGACACGGACGGGACAACTACAGGTGAGACAACACAGGTGAGACAACTACAGGTGAGACAACTACAGGTGAGACAACTACAGGTGAGACAACTACAGGTGAGACAACTACAGGTGAGACAACACAGGTGAGACAACTACAGGTGAGACAACTACAGGTGAGACAACTACAGGTGAGACAACTACAGGTGAGACAACTACAGGTGAGACAACTACAGGTGAGACAACTACAGGTGAGACAACACAGGTGAGACAACTACAGGTTGAGACACACAGGTGAGACCACCACAGGTGAGACAACTACAGGTGAGACAACTACAGGTGTGACAACTACAGGTGAGACAACACAGGCGAGACAACTACAGGTGAGACAACTACAGGTGAGACAAGCCAGGTGAGACAACTACAGGTGAGACAACACAGGTGAGACAACTACAGGTGAGACAACACAGGTGAGACAAGCCAGGCGAGACAACTACAGGTGAGACAACACAGGTGAGACAACTACAGGTGAGACAACTACAGGTGAGACAACACAGGTGAGACAACACAGGTGAGACAACTACGGGTGAGACAACTACAGGTGAGACAACACAGGTGAGACAAGCCAGGCGAGACAACTACAGGTGAGACAACACAGGTGAGACAACTACAGGTGAGACAACTACAGGTGAGACAACTACAGGTGAGACAACACAGGTGAGACAACACAGGTGAGACAACTACAGGTGAGACAACTACGGGTGAGACAACTACAGGTGAGACAACACAGGTGAGACAAGCCAGGCGAGACAACTACAGGTGAGACAACACAGGTGAGACAACTACAGGTGAGACAACTACAGGTGAGACAACTACAGGTGAGACAACTACAGGTGAGACAACTACAGGTGAGACAACTACAGGTGAGACAACTACAGGTGAGACAAGCCAGGTGAGACAACTACAGGTGAGACAACTACAGGTGAGACAACACAGGTGAGACAACTACAGGTGAGACAACACAGGTGAGACAAGCCAGGCGAGACAACTACAGGTGAGACAACACAGGTGAGACAACTACAGGTGAGACAACTACAGGTGAGACAACACAGGTGAGACAACACAGGTGAGACAACTACAGGTGAGACAACTACAGGTGAGACAACTACAGGTGAGACAACTACAGGTGAGACAACACAGGTGAGACAAGCCAGGCGAGACAACTACAGGTGAGACAACACAGGTGAGACAACACAGGTGAGACAACTACAGGTGAGACAACTGTAGTGCAAAAATCGAGGTATCTAAGAGGTACATGGGGAAAGCAGGGCGAACCACATGGGAAGAGGGGCTGATCAAGACAGGGATTGGTAACATTACTCTAAGGGATGGGGAAGATAGCACAGTGCAGTTAGACCCGTGCGACTACATGCATTGCTCCGACCCTAAGAAACTGGGGTGGGCGGACGCCTACATATGCTATGTCGAAGGCAGTTTTGGTCAAACCGCCAATCACTGCTCAGGGGGCTGGGCTTTTGTTTTATGGACCACCGCATACACCGATTGGGGTTATACCCTATGGGACGACAAAACAAACATCAAAGGGAGATTGTCTATCTCCAAAGTCAATTCATCGAGCCCCGTTGTCCTGTTGCAACTACAGGCTGCCCAGATATCAGACGGGGGTTATTATGTTGTATGTATGTATGTATCCGGCACCGACCCGTGTGGCACATTTTACATAGACATCGCGCCCAAAACTCAGACCCCCAAAAAGGATAAACCGCCTTTGACACAAACATTGACATCCATAGGTACATCTACACTTCTAAAACGTAACCTATACATAGGCAATAACGACCATAACAACATTGATGTGGTTCAGACCAGTAATGGAAACACCGGTAACGTTTGGTGGCACACTCTGAGATCATTCTTGCAGGCCGCAGGACAAAATGGTTCATGTTATGCATGCACCCTTTTTCTCCAGGACTCATCAATGTCAGTGCCAGTTCGTCCGCGCTCTCTGACCCAGGTTGAACACCTCTGTGCGTTTATGGCTCTGACAAGGCCCATCGAGGGGGAAGACCGCGTAACCGAGTGGCGTTATGCCAGGCAGCTTCCTCCACCATGCAGTAATAAGTCTAACTCCCTTTTGCGTGCATATACGGTTGATACCACATACGCAAAGTACCAACCGGTCAGCCATGTGCACCCAGCCATTTGAGAGGGATGAAACACAGCATTTGTATCCAGAGAGTATACCATAAAACGTCTCTTACACCACCTTATTTTTCCCTAGGTACTACTACTGGTTGTACTCGTATCCTACAGAATACGTGCAGTTACGGTGTTTACAATAGCTCGTATTGCATATTCAGTGTCCCTGAAAGAATCCTTTCTAACGTAGCATTCCCTGATGTTAACCATACTTCCCTCCAACTGGCCTGGCCCAGTGATGCTGGGTTTAGCGCGCCACAAGATTACGTTTGGTTGTGCGGCGACAAGCTCTATCAGATGCTGGCTCCCCTCTGGATAGGTACATGCACTCTAGTGGATTTGAATCCAGCAGTCACGGTCCTCACGTCCTTAATGTACACGACAAATCATTACCCAGAGTTCCAACACCCGGACCACCACAAGGTAAAAAGAGAGCTGACGTCCACTGGAGTTAAATTCTTTGGTGGCTTGTTTCCATGGTGGGGTACAGTAAACAATGCCCATAAGATAGATACCTTACACGTTCGACTAGAGAACCTCACTTACGAGACGACGCAAGGCTTCCAGGCATTGCCCCCATTCATAATAGCCTCTAGGAATATGCTCATGCAGCACCAATTTGCTCTTGACCTTTTGTTCGCCTCAAAGGGTGGCCTGTGTCATGTGATCGGTGACTCCTGTTGCACTTACATTCCCGACGCCACCAAGAACATCACTGACACCGTGCTGCATCTTAACAACTTGTTAGCCGACATGAAAGTGGATGACATATCCAACGCAGGCGGCTGGGACTGGTGGGCCTGGCTTACATCGGGGGGGTGGCAAGCATGGCTGGCTAGGATAGTTACATCCCTGATAATCATTTTCGGCCTATTAATCAGTTGTACCTGTTTGATTATCCCAATACTGAAGAAAGGCTTTTCCAGCCTGGTATCTTTAGCTTTCGTTCAGTATACTGCTATCCCATTACAAGACAATCCTTTGCGCCACAGTGAGATAGACCAGCTAGAATCAGAAGAGTCTGATTCCGACACTACAATATAATCAATATAATCATGTGTATCAAGTGTACTCTCCTCTTATGCTTACATTATATTGGAGTCTGTCCTCCACACAAACAGCCAGTTTTCTATGATATATTTGGGATGTGTTTACTTAAACCAGTGATGGAGTGTATTCATTGATGTGTTATATCAGTCTATCCTGTCATTTGTTTTTATTGATCAAGTATGATCAAAAGGGGAGAATGTAGTGGACATTTCCTAATATCCTGATATGTTAAAACCAAATGCTTCTCATTTGGTTAGATGTGCTGTTTGCTCTATCTGTCCTACTTCAAGGCCACAGAGCTGTTTTGGCTACTAGGTTGAGACTCACACAAAGTCACACGAGAACTTCTACAGCTCAAGGCCAGGTGTCTAATAACAATGTGACCGTGTGAAGACAGATTTCTTACCTTCTCATCATTTCTACTATATAAGCTTTGCTATAATATTGAACTGCGCACACTCGCGCAGACTATCCTATACTCTGTGAGACCTGTGTCTATATTTTATTGTATCTGATGTTTGTTCGAATAAACATCACCGGAAAGACAACTCTGTCTGTTTCACCATTTATTTGTTTTCTGACTTGTACTCTACAGTATTGGGGTTTTTAGATTTCCATAACACAACACAGGTGAGACAACTACAGGTGAGACAACTACAGGTGAGACAACTACAGGTGAGACAACACAGGTGAGACAAGCCAGGCGAGACAACACAGGTGAGACAACACATGTGAGACAACTACAGGTGAGACAACTACGGGTGAGACAACTACGGGTGAGACAACTACAGGTGAGACAACTACAGGTGAGACAACTACAGGTGAGACAACACAGGTAAGACAACTACAGGTGAGACAACTACAGGTGAGACAACACAGGTAAGACAACTACAGGTGAGACAACACAGGTGAGACAACTACAGGTGAGACAACTACGGGTGAGACAACTACAGGTGAGACAACTACAGGTGAGACAACTACAGGTGAGACAACACAGGTAAGACAACTACAGGTGAGACAACTACAGGTGAGACAACACAGGTGAGACAACACAGGTGAGACAACTACACAGGTGAGACAAGCCAGGTGAGACAACACAGGTGAGACAACTACAGGTGAGACAACTACAGGTGAGACAACACAGGCGAGACAACTACAGGTGAGACAACACAGGAGACAACTACAGGTGAGACAACACAGGCGAGACAACTACAGGCGAGACAACTACAGGTGAGACTACTACAGGTGAGACAACACAGGTGAGACAACAGGTGAGACAACTGCAGGTGAGACTACTACAGGTGAGACAACTACAGGTGAGACAACACAGGTGAGACAACACAGGTGAGACAACTACAGGCGAGACAACTACAGGTGAGACAACACAGGTGAGACAACTGCAGGTGAGACAACTGCAGGTGAGACAACTACAGGTGAGACAACACAGGTGAGACAACACAGGTGAGACAACTACAGGCGAGACAACTACAGGCGAGACAACTACAGGCGAGACAACACAGGCGAGACAACTACAGGCGAGACAACACAGGTGAGACAATTACAGGTGAGTAATTACAGGTGAGAAATAAACCAGGATAGTCCATCTTACTTTAAACAATATTGTTTGTTTACTTCTTATTGACTATACTTCAATTTTTTAAATGCAGAAATAAGAAAGGAGTAACTTTACGTACGGAGATGGAGAGCGTCTCGTTGTTGTGGTCGAAGATCATGGAGCCGCAGCAGTTCATCTTTATCATGAAGTTATTAAAATATAATTTACACCTGACCGATAGAGACCTGAAGGAAGAACAGAGCATTCTGTGAAGTCTATCTGCAGGATTCTGCTATTTAAGGGTCCTTGTTACGCCCAGGCCTAGGGAAACCTAGTTTAAGGGTCCTTGTTACGCCCAGGCCTAGGGAAACCTAGTTTAAGGGTCCTTGTTACGCCCAGGCCTAGGGAAACCTAGTTTAAGGGTCCTTGTTACGCCCAGGCCTAGGGAAACCTAATTTAAGGGTCCTTATTATGCCCAGGCCTAGGGAAACCTAGTTTAAGGGTCCTTGTTACGCCCAGGCCTAGGGAAACCTAGTTTAAGGGTCCTTGTTACGCCCAGGCCTAGGGAAACCTAATTTAAGGGTCCTTATTATGCCCAGGCCTAGGGAAACCTAGTTTAAGGGTCCTTGTTACGCCCAGGCCTAGGGAAACCTAGTTTAAGGGTCCTTTAAAAGTCAAGTTTTAAACATTCTCAATAGAAAGTCAAAAGAAAAAAAAGTAAACTAATAAAATCTAAATTCTGAGAGATTCTGAGAAAAAAGTCAAAATTAGGTGAAAAGTCAAAATTCTGAAAATAATACAATTCTAAGAAAACAACCATTTTTAAGAAAAAAATCAATTCTGTATTCATAGTATCTGTGCACAAGGTATAATAGTATTAATGTTAAATATATGTACCTCCTCAGGACCTTGTATCTGCTCTGTCTGTCCGATATGATGTGTTCGAGGCGGTCGATGAATCTCCGCAGGTCTCTCACCTGTTTGCTCTTCTGTCTGAACAGAGACACCGCCTCAGCGTACTCCCTGAGGAAGAGGAACATTTGTATCTGATCAATAATATATATTATTAATTAATACATATAATAATAATATTTCTGATTTAAGTTCTCATGGTGTCCAACAACATGATTTAGGGAGGGATTCAGGGAACACTAGCATTCTGTTAGTTTAAGCCGGGAAAAAGCATCACATTTTGAGCTGATATGTTACCTTACGTGTGTTTGCACCAGATAACCAAAAGATGCAATATCTCTTTATTTTGTTTTGACTAATAGTGAAATAATTCCTCACCAAAAAAATGAAACTCTGAAAAAAGTAAAGATTCTAAGAAAAATAATAAAATATGAAAAAAAGTCAACATTTTATAAAAACAAAACTTTCTGATAAATCTAAAAATTTTGAAGAAAAAAGTCAAAATTGTGAGAAAAAAAAGTCATTTCTAAGGAAAATATTCAATTCTCCAAAAATGTCAAAATTCAGAGAAAGTCAAACAAAAAGGTGCGTCTTTATTTTGTTCCTCACCTCACCACCTGCTGCTGCTCTCCGTGAATGCTCTCGTAAACTTTGATCTTCCTCTGCAGTCGAGTTATTTCTGTGTCCAAACTCCTCGAGCTGGCGGACACGACCTGTCGCTGAGGACTGATCTCTGACGCTTTACTCACACACTCCTGCAGGGGGGAGATCACACACACACACACACACACACACACACACACACACACACACACACACACACACACACACACACACACACACACACACACACACACACACACACACACACACACACACACACACACACACACACACACACCACACACACACACACACACACACACACACACACACACACACACACACACCACACACACACACACACACCACACACACACACACACACACACACACACACACACACACACACACACACACACACACACATCACACACACACACACACACACACACAAGCACACACAAGCACACACACACACACACATCACTTCAGGGGACATTACATTGACTTACATGCATTTCCTGGAGACTTATCCTAACCTTAACCATAACCAACACATGCCTAACCCTAACCCTAACCCTATTAGTGATCCCCTCATGGGGACCTCCAATTTGTCCCCATAAGGGAGGTGAGTCCCCACACGTGACTGTGTAAACAGGTTTAGGTCCCCACAAGTATAGTAATGCTAGGACACACACACGTTGAATCAAGTTATGGAATCAAAACATGAACTGGTGCATGAATAATAACTTTAATACTAGTTGAACATAACATTTTGACATTTCTAGTAATTGTGTTTTTTATCTTAATTATTGTTTTGTGTTATTATTTAATATTGTATTTGTTCCCTGTGCAGCACTTTGGTCACTGAGGTCGTTTTAAATGTGCTATACAAATAAATAAAGACTGAGATTGAGATGGAGACATGTTTTGACTGCAGCTGGAGAACCCTGTAATGCAGTGTGTTCATACAACCTGCTGTTACCTTTAACTCTTCCTCTGTCTGAGCGAGGTCCCTCTTCATCTCTGCGATAGTTTCTACATGACTCTTCAGTTTCTTCTCTAAAACCTGGAGGCTTTGTTCATGTTTGCTGCACTCAGCCTCCAGCTTCAGCTGCTCCTCCTGAGGACAACAACAACAACAACAACAACAACAACAACAACAACAACATAAATCACATCCTCCAGATACAGGTGTTTTCCAAACCATTCAGTCATTCATCAAGCCTTTAAACGAGCCACTAAATATAAAACCTGAACATCAGCAGGAGAGGACTCTTTAAAGTAGAGACACTAAATACTGATATACACCTGAACATCAGCAGGAGAGGACTCTTTAAAGTAGAGACACTAAATACTGATATACACCTGAACATCAGCAGGAGAGGACTCTTTAAAGTAGAGACACTACATACTGATATACACCTGAACATCAGCAGGAGAGGACTCTTTAAAGTAGAGACACTACATACTGATATACACCTGAACATCAGCAGGAGAGGACTCTTTAAAGTAGAGACACTAAATACTGATATACACCTGAACATCAGCAGGAGAGGACTCTTTAAAGTAGAGACACTACATACTGATATACATCTGAATATCAGCAGGAGAGGACTCTTTAAAGTAGAGACACTACATACTGATATACACCTGAACATCAGCAGGAGAGGACTCTTTAAAGTAGAGACACTAAATACTGATATACACCTGAACATCAGCAGGAGAGGACTCTTTAAAGTAGAGACACTACATACTGATATACACCTGAACATCAGCAGGAGAGGACTCTTTAAAATAGAGACACTACATACTGATATACACCTGAACATCAGCAGGAGAGGACTCTTTAAAGTAGAGACACTACATACTGATATACACCTGAACATCAGCAGGAGAGGACTCTTTAAAGTAGAGACACTACATACTGATATACACCTGAACATCAGCAGGAGAGGACTCTTTAAAGTAGAGACACTACATACTGATATACACCTGAACATCAGCAGGAGAGGACTCTTTAAAGTAGAGACACTACATACTGATATACACTGACATCAGCAGAAGAGGACTCTTTAAAGTAGAGACACCACAATACTGATATACACCTGAACATCAGCAGGAGAGGACTCTTTAAAGTAGAGACACTACACACTGATATACACCTGAACATCAGCAGGAGAGGACTCTTTAAAGTAGAGACACTAAATACTGATATACACCTGAAGATCAGCAGGAGAGGACTCTTTAAAGTAGAGACACTACATACTGATATACACCCTGAACATCAGCAGGAGAGGACTCTTTAAAGTAGAGACACTACATACTGATATACACCTGAACATCAGCAGGAGAGGACTCTTTAAAGTAGAGACACTACGTACTGATATACACCTGAACATCAGCAGGAGAGGACTCTTTAAAGTAGAGACACTACATACTGATATACACCTGAACATCAGCAGGAGAGGACTCTTTAAAGTAGAGACACTACATACTGATATACACCTGAACATCAGCAGGAGAGGACTCTTTAAAGTAGAGACACTTACTACTGATATACACCTGAACATCAGCAGGAGAGGACTCTTTAAAGTAGAGACACTACATACTGATATACACCCTGAATAATCAGCAGGAGAGGACTCTTTAAAGTAGAGACACTACATACTGATATACACCTGAACATCAGCAGGAGAGGACTCTTTAAAGTAGAGACACTACATACTGATATACACCTGAACATCAGCAGGAGAGGACTCTTTAAAGTAGAGACACTGTATACTGATATACACCTGAACATCAGCAGGAGAGGACTCTTTAAAGTAGAGACACTACATACTGATATACACCTGAATATCAGCAGGAGAGGACTCTTTAAAGTAGAGACACTACATACTGATTACACCTGAACATCAGCAGGAGAGGACTCTTTAAAGGTAGAGACACTACATACTGATATACACCTGAACATCAGCAGGAGATGACTCTTTAAAGTAGAGACACTACGTACTGATATACACCTGAACATCAGCAGGAGGGACTCTTTAAAGTAGAGACACTAATACTGATATACACCTGAAACATCAGCAGGAGAGGACTCTTTAAAGTAGAGACAACTACATACTGATATACACCTGAATATCAGCAGGAGAGGGACTCTTTAAAGTAGAGACACTACATACTGATATACACCTGAACATCAGCAGGAGAGGACTCTTTAAAGCAGAGACACTACATACTGATATACACCTGAACATCAGCAGGAGAGGACTCTTTAAAGCAGAGACACTACATACTGATATACACCTGAACATCAGCAGGAGAGGACTCTTTAAAGTAGAGACACTACATACTGATATACACCTGAACATCAGCAGGAGAGGACTCTTTAAAGTAGAGACACTACATACTGATATACACCTGAACATCAGCAGGAGAGGACTCTTTAAAGTAGAGACACTACATACTGATATACACCGTGAACATCAGCAGGAGAGGACTCTTTAAAGTAGAGACACTACATACTGATATACACCTGAACATCAGCAGGAGAGGACTCTTTAAAGTAGAGACACTACATACTGATAAATACACCTGAACATCAGCAGGAGAGGACTCTTTAAAGTAGAGACACTACATACTGATATACACCTGAACATCAGCAGGAGAGGACTCTTTAAAGTAGAGACACTACATACTGATATACACCTGAACATCAGCAGGAGAGGACTCTTTAAAGTAGAGACACTACATACTAATATACACCTGAACATCAGCAGGAGAGGACTCTTTAAAGTAGAGACACTACATACTGATATATTACGTTATTGTCTCTCTGTGCTTCACCTTCATCGTCTCGACTTCCTCACAGAGTCGGTCGATTCTCTCTCTGACCGACGAGTCTTTCGATTCCATGTTTTCAACGTTTTCTCCATGTTTTTCCAGCTCTTCTTTCTCCTCGATCATCGCCTGCCGCTCGGCCTCCATCTTCTGCCGACTCTCCTCAGCAACCTCCTCCTGCAGGATCACACATTCACATCCTTTAGATGCAGGTGTGCTTTTAAACCGTCTTTAGACATTGCTTGTTGGGAGCGTGACAGCTTGGTTCCTTGTTTTGCCTTTAATATTTGAAGTATCAGTTTATGTGAGAAATAGTTTGTTAGAAAACGTTTATTTATATTTTAAACCGCCTTTTTTTGGAGTAAACAAGAATATTTTACTTTTCAATCGCATCGGCATATTCCTTTATTTTCTCTCTCAACAACAAGCGTCACCTCATCGGTCAGCCCACGAGTGAATCACAGGCAAACGAATACAACAAATGGATATCGTGATCACGACAAAGTAAGTCACCAAAGAGCAGATGTCCTCGATGTGCTCCTCCACCGCTGCCTCCAGCTCTGATGTCGACGCTTTCACCTGATT
>NW_022989973.1:0-104550 GCF_902827175.1 Gymnodraco acuticeps | reverse complement strand
AGCTGTGTTCACCTTGCAGGTGCAGCTCTGTGGCTTTGATCCTGGATCAAGTGTTTAAGTCATGGATGTTTAAAGTTTAACTTCTTCATATGTCTAATATTATAGTTGACTTTTCATTCAGGAAGTATGACGCTGCGCTGTCAGTGTGCTTCTCCATGTTTGTGATTGGTCGAATGTTGCTAGCCCCGCCCCTTTCATGTGAACGCGCTCTCAGCCGGACAGAGACACCCTGGCTTGAGTTACTGAGTTGATAACCAGCGTCGTCTGACCGTTTAGCGAGAGCTCGTTTGTTTTGGGTTAGGTAAGCCGGCTAACTCAAACATATCCAGGTTATGTTGAACCGGCTTCGTCGTACACGCCTCAGCAGCAACAGCCTTCAACTGATCTATTAGACACTGCTATCTATCAAATTCTAATGATTGTATGACTTCATGAATTTGACTTCACAGACTGTACGTGGTTTGCCCTTGTTTGTCATGCTTTGCTTTCTGTTATTTTGTTCATGTCTGTTACACAGGGAGGCTGTGGCTCAGTGGGTAGTGCGCTGAACTTTGAATCAGGGGGTAGCAAGTTCGAGTCCCACTGCAGTCAGCATGTCGTTGTGTCCCTGGGACACTTCACCCCAAAGTGCTCCAGTGGGGATTTCCCACAGTACTGAATGCTTGTTAGTCGCTTTGGATAAAAGCATCTAACAAGTGTAATGTAACACGTTGCTTTGGTCGGGACCCCCTTGAAAACCAGATGGTGCATCTCAAGGGGTTTATCCTAATAAATACATTTATATATATATTTAAGCATTAATTGATAATTTCACCAAAAATATATATACATTAATAATGCAAAGGTGTTTGTGACCTTGATGATGAGGATGGACTCGACGCCTCTCATATCGATCAGACAGTTGAAGACGACCGGACTCGTGACGGTGATGACGTCGAGCAGCGAGGGAAAGTCTGTATGAAGAGCCTTCCTGCAAACACCACAGAAGAAGAGCTAAAGGACTCCTACTATCATTAGGCATATATTATAGGTCTCAGATATATCAAAAATATATATAATAATGTCTCTGAAGTGTCCTGCTCCAAACCCCAAACAGGTCCTTGTAGCCCCCCCCCTCTCTTCCAGCTGTTACTAAGGACATGTCTCTGAAGTGTCCTGCTCCAAACCCCAAACAGATCCTTGTAGCCCCCCCCCCCCCCCTCTCTTCCAGCTGTTACTAAGGACATGTCTCTGAAGTGTCCTGCTCCAAGCCCCAAACAGGTCCTTGTAGCCCCCCCCCTCTCTTCCAGCTGTTACTAAGGACATGTCTCTGAAGAGGTCCTGCTCCAAACCCCAAACAGGTCCTTGTAGCCCCCCCCCCCTCCCTTCCAGCTGTTACTAAAGACATGTCTCTGAAGTGTCCTGCTCCAAACCCCAAACAGATCCTTGTAGCCCCCCCCCCTCTCTTCCAGCTGTTACTAAGGACATGTCTCTGAAGAGTCCTGCTCCAAACCCCAAACAGATCCTTGTAGCCCCCCCCCTCTCTTCCAGCTGTTACTAAGGACATGTCTCTGAAGAGTCCTGCTCCAAACCCCAAACAGGTCCTTGTAGCCCCCCCCCCCCTCTCTTCCAGCTGTTACTAAGGACATGTCTCTGAAGTGTCCTGCTCCAAACCCCAAACAGATCCTTGTAGCCCCCCCCCTCTCTTCCAGCTGTTACTAAGGACATGTCTCTGAAGTGTCCTGCTCCTAAACCCCAAACAGATCCTTGTAGCCCCCCCCTCTCTTCCAGCTGTTACTAAGGACATGTCTCTGAAGTGTCCTGCTCCTAACCCCAAACAGATCCTTGTAGCCCCCCCCCTCTCTTCCAGCTGTTACTAAGGACATGTCTCTGAAGTGTCCTGCTCCAAACCCCAAACAGATCCTTGTAGCCCCCCCCCTCTCTTCCAGCTGTTACTAAGGACATGTCTCTGAAGTGTCCTGCTCCAAACCCCAAACAGATCCTTGTAGCCCCCCCCCCTCTCTTCCAGCTGTTACTAAGGACATGTCTCTGAAGTGTCCTGCTCCAAACCCCAAACAGGATCCTTGTAGCCCCCCCCCCTCTCTTCCAGCTGTTACTAAGGACATGTCTCTGAAGTGTCCTGCTCCAAACCCCAAACAGAGTCCTTGTAGCCCCCCCCCTCTCTTCCAGCTGTTACTAAGGACATGTCTCTGAAGTGTCCTGCTCCAAACCCCAAACAGATCCTTGTAGCCCCCCCCCCTCTCTTCCAGCTGTTACTAAGGACATGTCTCTGAAGTGTCCTGCTCCAAACCCCAAACAGATCCTTGTAGCCCCCCCCCCTCTCTTCCAGCTGTTACTAAGGACATGTCTCTGAAGTGTCCTGCTCCAAACCCCAAACAGATCCTTGTAGCCCCCCCCCTCTCTTCCAGCTGTTACTAAGGACATGTCTCTGAAGTGTCCTGCTCCAAACCCCAAACAGATCCTTGTAGCCCCCCCCCCTCTCTTCCAGCTGTTACTAAGGACATGTCTCTGAAGTGTCCTGCTCCAAACCCCAAACAGATCCTTGTAGCCCCCCCCCCCCTCTCTTCCAGCTGTTACTAAGGACATGTCTCTGAAGTGTCCTGCTCCAAACCCCAAACAGAGTCCTTGTAGCCCCCCCCCCCCTCTTCCAGCTGTTACTAAGGACATGTCTCTGAAGTGTCCTGCTCCAAACCCCAAACAGATCCTTGTAGCCCCCCCCCCCTCTCTTCCAGCTGTTACTAAGGACATGTCTCTGAAGTGTCCTGCTCCAAACCCCAAACAGGTCCTTGTAGCCCCCCCCCTCTCTTCCAGCTGTTACTAAGGACATGTCTCTGAAGTGTCCTGCTCCAAACCCCAAACAGATCCTTGTAGCCCCCCCCCTCTCTTCCAGCTGTTACTAAGGACATGTCTCTGAAGTGTCCTGCTCCAAACCCCAAACAGATCCTTGTAGCCCCCCCCCCCTCTCTTCCAGCTGTTACTAAGGACATGTCTCTGAAGTGTCCTGCTCCAAACCCCAAACAGGATCCTTGTAGCCCCCCCCCTCTCTTCCAGCTGTTACTAAGGACATGTCTCTGAAGTGTCCTGCTCCAAACCCCAAACAGGATCCTTGTAGCCCCCCCCCCCTCTTCCAGCTGTTACTAAGGACATGTCTCTGAAGTGTCCTGCTCCAAACCCCACACAGATCCTTGTAGCCCCCCCCCCTCTCTTCCAGCTGTTACTAAGGACATGTCTCTGAAGTGTCCTGCTCCAAACCCCAAACAGGTCCTTGTAGCCCCCCCCCTCTCTTCCAGCTGTTACTAAGGACATGTCTCTGAAGTGTCCTGCTCCAAACCCCAAACAGATCCTTGTAGCCCCCCCCCCTCTCTTCCAGCTGTTACTAAGGACATGTCTCTGAAGTGTCCTGCTCCAAACCCCAAACAGATCCTTGTAGCCCCCCCCCCTCTCTTCCAGCTGTTACTAAGGACATGTCTCTGAAGTGTCCTGCTCCAAACCCCAAACAGATCCTTGTAGCCCCCCCCCCTCTCTTCCAGCTGTTACTAAGGACATGTCTCTGAAGTGTCCTGCTCCAAACCCCAAACAGATCCTTGTAGCCCCCCCCCCTCTCTTCCAGCTGTTACTAAGGACATGTCTCTGAAGTGTCCTGCTCCAAACCCCAAACAGGTCCTTGTAGCCCCCCCCCCCTCTCTTCCAGCTGTTACTAAGGACATGTCTCTGAAGTGTCCTGCTCCAAACCCCAAACAGATCCTTGTAGCCCCCCCCCCTCTCTTCCAGCTGTTACTAAGGACATGTCTCTGAAGTGTCCTGCTCCAAACCCCAAACAGGATCCTTGTAGCCCCCCCCCTCTCTTCCAGCTGTTACTAAGGACATGTCTCTGAAGTGTCCTGCTCCAAACCCCAAACAGGATCCTTGTAGCCCCCCCCCTCTCTTCCAGCTGTTACTAAGGACATGTCTCTGAAGTGTCCTGCTCCAAACCCCAAACAGATCCTTGTAGCCCCCCCCCCTCTCTTCCAGCTGTTACTAAGGACATGTCTCTGAAGTGTCCTGCTCCTAACCCCAAACAGATCCTTGTAGCCCCCCCCCCCTCTCTTCCAGCTGTTACTAAGGACATGTCTCTGAAGTGTCCTGCTCCAAACCCCAAACAGATCCTTGTAGCCCCCCCCCCTCTCTTCCAGCTGTTACTAAGGACATGTCTCTGAAGTGTCCTGCTCCAAACCCCAAACAGATCCTTGTAGCCCCCCCCCCTCTCTTCCAGCTGTTACTAAGGACATGTCTCTGAAGTGTCCTGCTCCAAACCCCAAACAGATCCTTGTAGCCCCCCCCCCCTCTCTTCCAGCTGTTACTAAGGACATGTCTCTGAAGTGTCCTGCTCCAAACCCCAAACAGATCCTTGTAGCCCCCCCCCCTCTCTTCCAGCTGTTACTAAGGACATGTCTCTGAAGTGTCCTGCTCCAAACCCCAAACAGGTCCTTGTAGCCCCCCCCCCTCTCTTCCAGCTGTTACTAAGGACATGTCTCTGAAGTGTCCTGCTCCAAACCCCAAACAGATCCTTGTAGCCCCCCCCCCTCTCTTCCAGCTGTTACTAAGGACATGTCTCTGAAGTGTCCTGCTCCAAACCCCAAACAGATCCTTGTAGCCCCCCCCCTCTCTTCCAGCTGTTACTAAGGACATGTCTCTGAAGTGTCCTGCTCCAAACCCCAAACAGGTCCTTGTAGCCCCCCCCCCTCTCTTCCAGCTGTTACTAAGGACATGTCTCTGAAGTGTCCTGCTCCAAACCCCAAACAGATCCTTGTAGCCCCCCCCCCTCTCTTCCAGCTGTTACTAAGGACATGTCTCTGAAGTGTCCTGCTCCAAACCCCAAACAGATCCTTGTAGCCCCCCCCCCCTCTCTTCCAGCTGTTACTAAGGACATGTCTCTGAAGTGTCCTGCTCCAAACCCCAAACAGGTCCTTGTAGCCCCCCCCCCTCTCTTCCAGCTGTTACTAAGGACATGTCTCTGAAGTGTCCTGCTCCAAACCCCAAACAGATCCTTGTAGCCCCCCCCCTCTCTTCCAGCTGTTACTAAGGACATGTCTCTGAAGTGTCCTGCTCCAAACCCCAAACAGGTCCTTGTAGCCCCCCCCCTCTCTTCCAGCTGTTACTAAGGACATGTCTCTGAAGTGTCCTGCTCCTAACCCCAACAGGTCCTTGTAGCCCCCCCCCCTCTCTTCCAGCTGTTACTAAGGACATGTCTCTGAAGTGTCCTGCTCCAAACCCCAAACAGATCCTTGTAGCCCCCCCCCCCTCTCTTCCAGCTGTTACTAAGGACATGTCTCTGAAGTGTCCTGCTCCAAACCCCAAACAGATCCTTGTAGCCCCCCCCCCTCTCTTCCAGCTGTTACTAAGGACATGTCTCTGAAGTGTCCTGCTCCAAACCCCAAACAGATCCTTGTAGCCCCCCCCCCTCTCTTCCAGCTGTTACTAAGGACATGTCTCTGAAGTGTCCTGCTCCAAACCCCAAACAGATCCTTGTAGCCCCCCCCCCCTCTCTTCCAGCTGTTACTAAGGACATGTCTCTGAAGTGTCCTGCTCCAAACCCCAAACAGATCCTTGTAGCCCCCCCCCCTCTCTTCCAGCTGTTACTAAGGACATGTCTCTGAAGATGTCCTGCTCCAAACCCCAAACAGATCCTTGTAGCCCCCCCCCCCTCTCTTCCAGCTGTTACTAAGGACATGTCTCTGAAGTGTCCTGCTCCAAACCCCAAACAGATCCTTGTAGCCCCCCCCCTCTCTCTTCCAGCTGTTACTAAGGACATGTCTCTGAAGTGTCCTGCTCCAAACCCCAAACAGGTCCTTGTAGCCCCCCCCCCCTCTCTTCCAGCTGTTACTAAGGACATGTCTCTGAAGTGTCCTGCTCCAAACCCCAAACAGATCCTTGTAGCCCCCCCCCTCTCTCTTCCAGCTGTTACTAAGGACATGTCTCTGAAGTGTCCTGCTCCAAACCCCAAACAGGTCCTTGTAGCCCCCCCCCTCTCTCTTCCAGCTGTTACTAAGGACATGTCTCTGAAGTGTCCTGCTCCAAACCCCAAACAGATCCTTGTAGCCCCCCCCCCTCTCTTCCAGCTGTTACTAAGGACATGTCTCTGAAGTGTCCTGCTCCAAACCCCAAACAGGTCCTTGTAGCCCCCCCCCCCTCTCTTCCAGCTGTTACTAAGGACATGTCTCTGAAGTGTCCTGCTCCAAACCCCAAACAGATCCTTGTAGCCCCCACCCCCCCTCTCTTCCAGCTGTTACTAAGGACATGTCTCTGAAGAGTCCTGCTCCAAACTCCAAACAGGTCCTTGTAGCCCCCCCCCCTCTCTCTTCCAGCTGTTTTAAGGACATGTCTCTGAAGTGTCCTGCTCCAAACCCCAAACAGATCCTTGTAGCCCCCCCTCTCTCTCTTCCAGCTGTTACTAAGGACATGTCTCTGAAGTAGTCCTGCTCCAAACCCCAAACAGGTCCTTGTAGCCCCCCCCCTCTCTTCCAGCTGTTACTAAGGACATGTCTCTGAAGTGTCCTGCTCCAAACCCCAAACAGGTCCTTGTAGCCCCCCCCCCTCTCTTCCAGCTGTTACTAAGGACATGTCTCTGAAGTGTCCTGCTCCTAACCCCAAACAGGTCCTTGTAGCCCCCCCCCCTCTCTCTTCCAGCTGTTACTAAGGACATGTCTCTGAATAGTCCTGCTCCAAACCCCAAACAGGTCCTTGTAGCCCCCCCCCTCTCTCTTCCAGCTGTTTTTAAGGACATGTCTCTGAAGTGTCCTGCTCCAAACCCCAAACAGATCCTTGTAGCCCCCCCCTCTCTCTTCCAGCTGTTACTAAGGACATGTCTCTGAATAGTCCTGCTCCAAACCCCAAACAGGTCCTTGTAGCCCCCCCCCCTCTCTTCCAGCTGTTACTAAGGACATGTCTCTGAAGAGTCCTGCTCCAAACCCCAAACAGGTCCTTGTAGCCCCCCCCCCTCTCTTCCAGCTGTTTCTAAGGACATGTCTCTGAAGTGTCCTGCTCCAAACCCCAAACAGGTCCTTGTAGCCCCCCCCCCTCTCTTCCAGCTGTTACTAAGGACATGTCTCTGAAGTGTCCTGCTCCAAACCCCAAACAGGTCCTTGTAGCCCCCCCCCCTCTCTTCCAGCTGTTACTAACGACATGTCTCTGAAGAGTCCTGCTCCAAACCCCAAACAGATCCTTGTAGCACCCCCCCCCCCTCTCTTCCAGCTGTTACTAAGGACATGTCTCTGAAGTGTCCTGCTCCAAACCCCAAACAGGTCCTTGTAGCCCCCCCCCTCTCTCTTCCAGCTGTTACTAAGGACATGTCTCTGAAGAGTCCTGCTCCAAACCCCAAACAGATCCTTGTAGCCCCCCCCTCTCTCTTCCAGCTGTTACTAAGGACATGTCTCTGAAGTGTCCTGCTCCAAACCCCAAACAGATCCTTGTAGCCCCCCCTCTCTTCCAGCTGTTTTTAAGAACATGTCTCTGAAGTGTCCTGCTCCTAACCCCAAACAGATCCTTGTAGCCCCCCCCCTCTCTTCCAGCTGTTTTAAGAACATGTCTCTGAAGTGTCCTGCTCCTAACCCCAAACAGATCCTTGTAGCCCCCCCCCCCTCTCTCTTCCAGCTGTTACTAAGGACATGTCTCTGAATAGTCCTGCTCCTAACCCCAAACAGATCCTTGTAGCCCCCCCCCTCTCTTCCAGCTGTTACTAAGGACATGTCTCTGAAGTGTCCTGCTCCTAACCCCCAAACAGATCCTTGTAGCCCCTCCCTCTCTCTTCCAGCTGTTACTAAGGACAGGTCTCTGAAGTGTCCTGCTCCAAACCCCAAACAGATCCTTGTAGCCCCCACCTCTCTCTTCCAGCTGTTACTAAGGACATGTCTCTGAAGTGTCCTGCTCCAAACCCCAAACAGGTCCTTGTAGCCCCCACCCTCTCTCTTCCAGCTGTTACTAAGGACATGTCTCTGAAGTGTCCTGCTCCAAACCCCAAACAGGTCCTTGTAGCCCCCCCACTGCTCTCTTCCAGCTGTTACTAAGGACATGTCTCTGAAGTGTCCTGCTCCAAACCCCAAACAGATCCTTGTAGCCCCCACCTCTCTCTTCCAGCTGTTACTAAGGACATGTCTCTGAAGTGTCCTGCTCCAAACCCCAAACAGGTCCTTGTAGCCCCCCCCCCCTCTCCTCCAGCTGTTCCTAAAGAGCTGACTCTGGGTCAGTAGCTTCAGAGAGAGTAGATCTCATCAGGAGAACTCTCCCAGCAGAAACTCAGCTAAATGCTGCCGTGATGAAACTCCATATCATGTTCCAAACCACATCAAGGATTTTCTCTGAAACAGGATGGAGCTCAAACTCTTTCTCTCTCTCAGGTTTACCACAAGGTGACTTCCTTTTGATTTCCTGCTTCTTCACACAGACTCTCTCCAGCAGGTTAGCTCTGAGTGTTAGCATGCTAATGTAAACACAGACTGTAGGTGTGTCTCCATGTCGAGTAAAGCTGCTCCAGAGCCACTATTTCAAGCATGCTACGTCATCGAGTGCCGCCGAAGGACTGTTCCAATGTCCAGCATACTTGGAAGTCTACCGAGCCCGGCGTACTTCGTAGCGAGAAATTTCGAGGCTGCACATGTGTAGACTCTGCGGTCTTAAAATCCCCACAATGCTTTGCGCACGGACCAATTTCCCCAAATCTGTGGCGGAAAATGTAAGAGGCGGGGCCTCTCGTATGAAGCACACTTGCTCGTCTGTTCCACTCTTCGTTTTCCGAATGCCAGGAAGGATTCTTGCCTCGCTTCTGAAGCAAGACGCTCGGCAGACATGTGCTACCAAGCAAGCGTCCTCGACATTGAGAATCACCCCATATTACTTCCAGAACACGTCTCATTGTTTCTGACAGCAACGTTTCTGATTGGCCCGTGGGGGTAAAGCCCGCCCACACTTTAGTAATGTCATCATGACGCAGCAAATCTGGATCAGCTCCGTTGTTCCGCGTTTTTAGAGATGTGGGTACGGAGGAAAAGAGAGAGGGTTTATTTCCTGATGCTGCGTGAGTTCCCCGACACACCGGGGACACACCGGGGACTCACCGGGACACACACCGGGGACACACGGGGGACACACGGGGACACACCGGGGGGACACACCGGGGACACACACCGGGGGGACACCGTGATGTAGAGAAGACATCAAAAAGAGCATTTTGCATGATAGGAGACCTTTAAACGCAGTAGTACGTTAATTATTTTATAGTTTAAGTTCAGTTTCTAATCATAAATCTAATGGCCAGAAGCAAAATGCTAACGTTATGCTATAAAGGAGCTACAGGTGAGTCCAGCAGCACGACTTCAACGTCACGCCAACTTCAGATCCAGATTCAAACACACAGACTCTAGATGGAACGAGTTGAAGCGTTTGAACAGTCTGCAGGAGGCAGGGACTTGCTTTCAAGCAGAACAGAAACTAACTTAGAGGAGTGTTCACGTGTTCGGCGTAATGACGTACAACGACCTCCACGACTTCTGTAGTCCTATTCAGCCACTTGGTAACAACCATCGTTTTTCAGACACGTCCACTCTTCAGAAATCACCAGTGGGGTCTCTGCTGATGATTTAATGTCCTAGAACAAAACGTGACCCGTCTCTTCAATGTGTCTCAACCACAGACCTTAGTTCAGATAGTCTCCTAACCCTACGGAGAGATCCCATTGGCTCTGAGACGAGGGAACAGGAAGTGGAGAAATGCTGACTCACTTCCTGGTTTCAGGACTCGTCACTGCACCACTCCATAAAGGGACCTTTAAAATGTGTCAGTAAAATAAAACACTACTCTAAACATCCTGCAGCTTCGTACCTCCCGTGGAGGTTGTAGAGTTTCTCGGAGAACTGGCTGACGTTGATCTGCGGTCGGTTTCCTTTCGTATAATGCCGCCTCATGATCTCCTGCAGCAACGCCTCGTCGCGGTGGTTATCGCAACAGAACGCCTTCATGAAGCCGCACAGACACGCCTCCACAGCTGCTGCCAGCAGGGGGTCCTTCAGGCTGATGAACGCCCCTGAAGCACAAGGAAAACTTTGGTTGAACACATTATTACAAAGCAAAAAGTTATTTAAACACATTATTTTAACAATTCAGGCTGATAAACGGCCCTGAAACACCCGAAAACTTTATTTAAATACATAACACATGGAAAATGCTATTTGAATACATTTGTATAACGAGTTGCAGCAGGGGGTCATTCACACTGAAAAACACACAGCAGACACAATGTGTGCAATTTTCCATGCAACATGTAATATAAATGCAATTATTCACTGCAAAACGTAAAGCAAGTTTCAATCTGTTATTTCCTGCAGATGTGTGCATGGTTAGCTGATGTTTACAGAACATTAAATACATTGAGGAAAAACACATTTTAAAGGTAACACTTTATATTAAAAAAGGTACACTTATTCACCATCAACTAGTTCATTAACAGATTAGAGTCAAACTACCAGCTTATTGGTTATGAACAAGACTTCACTTTAAAATAGGGAACATGTTCTGAGTTAGAAAAACCACATTTTGAGTTATTTTGACACAAATAACACTTTAGTTTCATGTCTTGTTACATAAGAATAGATCATATCTGTTAGGTGTTATTATGGAGAGTTACTATTCTTATTCGGCCCATATTGAGCATATTAAGACCACAACTCACGTATAAATAAATCAGCACTAATTAGGCAAGGCAAGTTTATTTATATAGCACCTTTCAACACAAGGCAAGTCAAGGTGCTTTACAAAGATGAAAGACATTCAGACAAAGGCATTTAAAAACAGTAAAAGATAATAAAAGAAACTTTAAAAGAAAAAGTACATGGATAAAAGTTACAGTGCAGTCTAAGATATGAATAGTTCAATTAAAAGCAAAAGAAAAAGAAAAGTCTTCAGCCTGGATTTAAAAGTAGTCAGAGTTGCAGCGGACCTGCAGGTTTCTGGGAGTTTGTTCCAGATATTTGGAGCATAATAACTGAACGCTGCTTCTTCTCCATGTTTAGTTCTGACTCTGGGGACAGAAAGCTGACCAGTCCCTGAAGACCTGAGAGATCTGGATGGTTCATCATTTAGCAGGAGGTCAGAAATGTATTTTGGGCCTAAACCATTCAGTGCTTTATAAACCAGCAGCAGTATTTAGAAATCTATTCTTTGACACACAGGAAGCCAGTGTAACTGTAATTAGAGGGTTATTGAGGAAAAACTCTCAACTAATGGTTTATTACTTGTAGAATATGGTCATGTAGAATAAGGCATTAATAAGAGTTGTATAAAATAGTTATTCAAAAGCCAATAGAGTGTCACAGTGACGTGTCCTAAAACCCGGACGTAAGCTGCGCATGGGTTCCTTCGACAAAAACGCAACGGGGTCTCTCCATAGGATTTTGGAAAATAGCTCTAAATCAGGTCTGTGGTTGAAACACATTGAAAAGACGGATCACGTTTTGTTCAGCCGGATAATCTCCACATGCCTACTTTTATCATTTTCTATAAAAGTTATAAAAACGTAGCCAGAATAGAATAAGGAGTATAAAATAAAAGAATGGAGTTGCACTGGCTTTTAAAGAAAGTTATTTTACCCAGGGGTCCGATGGGTTTTTTCTTGAAGCGTCCGGCAGCGTTCGCCTCATCGATGGAAATCAACAGGTCTGGAACTTGGTCTCCGAAACGCTTCAGTTTGTTGGACCGGCTGGCCAGAACCTGGTTCCTCCTCCTCACTTTGGACTCCAACAGAACCTGGATGTTCCTCTCCTCCAGTCTGACACAACCAACAGAACCAACACAACAGATCAGGACCAGAACATTCAAATATTGTGAACATTCTGAAAAAAAAATCGAATATTCTGAAAAAAATTCAAATATTCTGGAAAAAAGTCAGAAATAAAGAAAAAGGCAACATTTTGAATAAAAGTCAAATATCGTGAAAATTGAGGAAAAAAGTCAAACATTCTGAAAAGTCAGAATTACAAAAGAAAGTCTTTATTTTGAAAAAAATATTCTGTAAAAAGTCAAAACATTTTGTAAATCTGATCTAAATGCTTGACTTCCTGGCTTTTGACTGAAAAACATGTGAAAAATGTGTTCAGAATCACCTCAATCTTTATTTATGTATATAGCACATTTAAAGGTTAGGGTTATCACGCTATGTTCAGGCAATAGCATGGGTCTCAAATATATAAAAACATGTCTGAAGTGTTTTGTTTCAAACACCAAACGGATCATTCTAGCCTCGCCTCATGTCCCTCTATTCCACTTCCTGTTTCTAAAGTGCTGATTTGGGGTAAACAGCTTTAAAGAGCTCATGCGGGACCCGGCAGCTACTGTCTAAACCAGTGGTTCTCAAATGGGGGTACGCGGACCCCTAGGGGTACGTTGCAGTACTGCAGAGGGTACGTGAGATTTATTTTATGTTAATGAAAAAAACAACATAATTAATGCATTTAAACAAACTACTAATAGTAGATGAACTACTTTATTCAAAGGTTTACAGAAACTCTGGATAATAAAATGGGAAAAATAAACGGGGTGCTCTCTTTCCCTCTCCCTCTCCTGACAGCCCGTCAGTCTCGTGCAGCTCGCTGAACCTGTAATGAGTGACCCGACAGTAAAGAATACATATATGTATAACTAGTATAGCTAGTTCCAGAGTAGATAAACTAGCTAAGTCTGTTAGGTCTAACTCTTAGTGTAGGCCTATTTAATTTTGCTCCACTCAACGGTCCGTCACAGCGGCGGAGCTGTGATCATGCAGAGCCTCGTGTTCTCCGTCAGCAGCAGCTGATCTGATCTCTCTCTCGCGTCCGGTTATACTTCACTCGCGTTTATGTCCAAATCTATCAGATCTAGCTAGTTCTAGTTAATGATATGACTGCCTGCTTATCAAAGGACCTAAACAATAAGCGTTGCTTGGCAACGGCTTGTGGCCGCAAAGTATAGCGCAGCATTATGCATATGTTTATATGAGGGGTCAAAATCCCATGCTCATAAAATGCTCATATATTTTTTTCTCTTCATTCCCCACGCCCCAAAATAAATAAATAAATAGATATACCAATTTTGGGAAAAGTAAGGAAGTTTGAGCAGTGTGGGTTTTATATTAACTGAGTTACACATATTTCAAAACGCAGAGTGTAATAACTGCAGTTGCCTCCCTGTCAGAATGACAAAGGTCCTCAGTGAAGCTCAAGCCCATGTTTCACTACATTGTAAGTACAACTTAAAGATCAGTTCAATGCAGCTAATGTCGTCTCTGTGTTATTGCATGATGTTAAAATTGGTTTGCCATGAATTTAGTGATGGATTGTAAACATTTGAAATGTAGCATTTAAGTGTTTCTCAGTTACTGTTGTTGTTTTAATAAATCAGACTCTGATGGTGCAGCGCTGTGCTGTACCTCTTTGTATAGGCATTTTTTCCTTAAATTGTTTTTGCGCTGATCAGGGGGTACGTGGCTGAATTTTTTTTTCAAAAGGGGTACATTATTGAAAAAAGTTTGAGAACCACTGATCTACACTAAACACTGCCGTGATGAAACTCCATATCATGGATTATCAAGGATTCTCTCTGAAACAGTTTGGAGCTCAAAGGCTTTCTCTCTTGCCGGTTATACCACAAGGTGAGTTCCTTTTTACTTCCTGCTTCTTCACACACATGCTCTCCAGTACAGGTTAGCTCTGAGTGTTAGCGATGCTAATGTAAACACCGACCATATTACGTCCAAAACAGTCAGGCATTGTTTCTGATAGCAACGTTTCTGATTGGGCCGTGGGTCCACATTTCAGATATTATATCATATCGGACGCAAATCTGGATCAGCTCCGTTGTTCCCCGTTTTTAGAGATTTGGGTGCAGAGGAAAAGAGAGGGGGTTTTACTTTCTGACGCTGCGTGAGTTCCCTGACACACCGGGGACACACCGGGGACACAGCGGGGACACAGCGGGGACACACCGGGGACACAGCGGGGACATAGCGGGGACACACCGGGGACACACCGGGGACACACCGGGGACATAGCGGGGACACAGCGGGGACACAGCGGGGACACATGGTGATGTAGAGAAGACATCAAAATGTGACTTTTACATGATAGGTCCCCTTTAAAACAACCTCAGTGACCAGAGTGCTGGACTGGGAACAAACACAATATAGGAGTAAAATATTTAAATAATAATTAAAAACAAGAATCATCTTTCCAATGGTCCTTAATTTGTAGTTTTAACTTGGCGTCTGCAGACCATTGACATGCACAGAAACATATAGAACACACTACAGGAAAAGATGAGACTGTATTCATCCCGAAGGAAATGGTAGTTACACAAATACAATAAACACAGCAGCATAATAATACAACTGTACACTAACAGTGCAGTTAAATTAAATAACGACAGGAAACATAGACGGCCACATTTAATGTAAAATACTGTACAGTGACGAGCTGTGTTTAGTAGTGCAACAAAAAAACGTAGTGGCAGAGACGTAATCGCACGTTATTAAAGCAGAATGTATTGTCTGACCTGAGTTTGTCGCACTTCTCTCTTCCCGTGAACAGCGCCTGATGCTCGTTCTTTATTTCCTCGTTCAGCTGCGAATGCGTTTCCTCGAGTTCCTCCAGCTGCTTCCTCAAACTCACGATCCTCTTCTGCTGCTTCGAATACTCCGTCTCTCCATCTTTACTCACACTGAGACTTAAATAATAATACATTTCATTTGAATAGCACACTTTAAAAACAACGCCATCTCAAGGTGCTTCACGAATACAATAAAATAGAAAAGTTATCTAAGGAGCATATTGAATAAAATATGGTAATATATAAAAGGTTAAGAGCATAAAGGTTAGAATGAAAATAAAATAAATACAAGGAGGGAGAAGATTATTCAACTAAAGGTGAACGTCTCTCCCGCTAAGCTAAAGGAGGCTAATGTTGGGCTATAAAGGAACTACAGCACGGTCACATGACTTCACATCACCACCGCTAAGCTAAGGTGGCTAATGTTGGGCTATAAAGGAACTACAGCACGGTCACATGACTTCACGTCACCACCGCTAAGCTAAAGGAGGCTAATGTTGGGCTATAAAGGAACTACAGCACGGTCACATGACTTCACGTCACCACCGCTAAGCTAAAGGAGGCTAATGTTTGGGCTATAAAGGAACTACAGCACGGTCACATTGACTTCACGTCACCACCGCTAAGCCTAAAGGTGGCTAATGTTGGGCTATAAAGGAACCTACAGCACCTTCACATCATCCACCGCTAAGCTAAAGGAGGCTAATGTTGGGCTATAAAGGAACTATAGCACGGTCACATGACTTCACATCACCACCGCTAAGCTACAGGAGGCTAATGTTGGGCTATAAAGGAACTACAGTACGGTCACATGACTTCACATCACCACCGCTAAGCTAAAGGTGGCTAATGTTGGGCTATAAAGGAACTACAGCACGGTCACATGACTTCACATCATCACCGCTAAGCTACAGGAGGCTAATGTTGGGCTATAAAGGAACTACAGCACGGTCACATGACTTCACATCATCACCGCTAAGCTACAGGAGGCTAATGTTGGGCTATAAAGGAACTACAGCACGGTCACATGACTTCACGTTACCACTGCTAAGCTAAAGGCAGCTAACGTTGGGCTATAAAGGAACTACAGCACGGTCACATGACCTCACGTCACCACCGCTAAGCTAAAGGTGGCTAATGTTGGGCTATAAAGGAACTACAGCACGGTCACATGACTTCACGTCACCACCGCTAAGCTAAAGGTGGCTAATGTTGGGCTATAAAGGAACTACAGCACGGTCACATGACTTCACGTTACCACTGCTAAGCTAAAGGCAGCTAACGTTGGGCTATAAAGGAACTACAGCACGTTCACATGACCTCACGTCACCACCGCTAAGCTAAAGGAGGCTACTGTTGGGCTATAAAGGAACTACAGCACGGTCACATGACTTCACGTCACCGCCGCTAAGCTAAAGGAGGCTAATGTTGGGCTATAAAGGAACTACAGCACGGTCACATGACTTCACGTCACCACCGTTAAGCTAAAGGAGGCTAATGTTGGGCTATAAAGGAACTACAGCACGGTCACATGACTTCACGTCACCACCGCTAAGCTAAAGGAGGCTAATGTTGGGCTATAAAGGAACTACAGCACGGTCACATGACTTCACGTCACCACCGTTAAGCTAAAGGAGGCTAATGTTGGGCTATAAAGGAACTACAGCACGGTCACATGACTTCACGTCACCACCGCTAAGCCTAAAGGTGGCTAATGTTGGGCTATAAGGAACTACAGCACGGTCACATGACTTCACGTCACCACCGCTAAGCTAAATGTGGCTAATGTTGGGCTATAAAGGAACTACAGCACGGTCACATGACTTCACGTCACCGCCGCTAAGCTAAAGGCGGCTAATGTTTAGCTATAAAGGAACTACAGCACGGTCACATGACTTCACGTCACCACCGCTAAGCTAAAGGAGGCTAATGTTGGGCTATAAAGGAACTACAGCACGGTCACATGACTTCACGTCACCGCCGCTAAGCTAAATGTGGCTAATGTTGGGCTATAAAGGAACTACAGCACGGTCACATGACTTCACGTCACCACCGCTAAGCTAAATGTGGCTAATGTTGGGCTATAAAGGAACTACAGCACGGTCACATGACTTCACGTCACCGCCGCTAAGCTAAAGGAGGCTAATGTTGGGCTATAAAGGAACTACAGCATGGTCACATGACTTCACGTCACCACCGCTAAGCTAATGGTGGCTAATGTTGGGCTATAAAGGAACTACAGCACGGTCACATGACTTCACGTCACCACCGCTAAGCTAAAGGTGGCTATCGTTGGGCTATTTCCTTACCTTGTTCTCGTCTTGTTTATTTTCTCCTGAAGAAAGTTCTGCTCTCGCTCCGACTCTTTGAATTTGTTCAGAGCCCTAAATAAACGATCTAAAAGGAAAGTATTATGTAACGTTAACCAATATTAATGATGCTCACTTGATATATCATATAATCTTATTTCCTGATCAGTACCTCCTGTTCATTGTGCTCTTTGCTGACGACCTTCAGCTGCTCCTTTAACCTCAGATGACCTTCAGAAAGAGCTTCCTGTTCCTGCGTCACACTTTCAATTCTGCTTCTAACGCCCCGCAGCTTCTGCTCTGCTGCTGTGAGCTTAGTCTGTGAGAAAGATAGGAAAAAGAGACATGCATGAGTTCTATTTATCTTATATTACATGTCTTCTGTCAGACTAGTTGACAGAAAGACATCCAGGAGTTTATTTGACCATCTGTGTCTGCAGAATTCTCCTATTAGCATTAGCATCACATAACGCCTCATTTGCATGTTTAATCATAAGATGTCAGAAAACTTGTAATATAAGAAATAATTGTGTTAATGTCCGTAATCAAGTGGGAAAGTTTCATGGTGATATTTGGTCGTTAAATATTTTACCCCATTCACCTGCACCTGAATTTTACAATCCATATATTTGAAGGCAGTTTCCTCCAAAACAGGTTTTTATTTCACACGTTCAAACCATGTTTCATTAAGACGAAATATTACCAATTATTCTATCATTTTTTGTGACTTTTTCCTTACAAATATTATAGATTTTTTTTTAAAAACTCAAATTGAATCAACTCGTGTAATCCTTCATTTTGTCTACATTTTACAACTTTCTCTCTCTGATTTCTTTAACCTCCCGAAGAGTTGTTTCTCACCCTCTCAGCAGAAATCTCCAATAATTCATACACTCTTTATCACTAAAAACATTTGTTATGGCAGTGTTTATGGAGCGATACAAAGACATATCTTGAATCCCCTCTGAACACGAAGCTGGCTTTATCAAATGTTCATGTTTCTTTGACGGAAATCAATGCATTTATTTAACAACATATCACATTTTGTAGTGTTTTAATAAATATAATCTGACCTGGCAGAGCTTGAGGTTCTCCTGATGTGTCTGGTGACTCTCCTCTTTCTCCACGTCCTCCTTTAACCGCTGCACAAACTGCTCCTTGTCTCGCACCTGACAGGAGGAAACACCGTTAACCACGCTTCCTTTCCTCCTCGATGCACAATGTTTTGTTTCTGCAACAGCTGCTTCCTCTCACCAGACTCCAGGCCATGTTCCTCTGGAGGCTTGGCAGCAGCTCCCTCATGTCGCTGAAGGAGTGCAGCGTCTCGAAGCGCTCCTTCTTCTGCAGGAAGTCCAGCTTCAGGTCCTTCAGAGCCTGAACACAGCAGCAGCACGTTGCAGCTCAGCAGAAACAATATGCTGCACATGCTTCACAGGTGGGAAGTAACTGAGTAGATTTACTTAGTACTTAAGTACAATTGTGAGGTATTTGTACTTTACTTGAGTATTTCCATGTAATGCTACCTTGTACTTCTAGTCCGCTACATGTATTTAATACCTTTAGTTACTTTATAGATTTGGATTAATGATGTGAAATATAATCAAGTCTTAAATCACAAGATCTGAGTACTTCTACTTGTACTCAGATCTTGAGTAGAAGTAGAAGTACTCAGATCTTGTGATTTAAGACTTGATTATATTTCACATCATTAATCCAAATCTTCTACCAGTACTTCTACTTTTACTAAAGTACAAGATCTGAGTACTTATACTTTTACTCAAGATCTGAGTACTTCTACTCAAGATCTGAGTACTTCTACTTTGACTCAAGTAAAAATATCTGAGTACTTCTACTTTTAATAAGAACAAATTGTAATTTTCTTCAGATTTTTCTCTAAAAAGTCTGAATTTAAAGTAAATGTCAAGGTATTTGAAAAAATAAATAATGTCAAGAATAAAGTCTAGAAATAACTCTGTAAATCCCTGAAGTGATGCACGAGTCCTGATGAATGCAGAATGCTTTAAATAATAAACGTTAAATATATCCGTACGAGAAATTATTAAATATTACAAAAATATCCGAATAAATTCAAGATATCTTTCTAAAAAGTAAAAACAATTTTTTGAGAATAAAGTCAAGATAAAAAAAGAAGCAATTTTTCAGAATCTTTTAAGTAAATGTCGAAGTAAATCTTGACTTCATTCTCTAAACAAATTCTGACTTTAGAAACATATCTTGAATTTATTCAGATTTTTTTTTAGTCTTGATAAATGCAGCATGGTTTACATCTGTAATAAACATTAATTGTGTCCTCACCTCCTCCTGTCTCTCCACCTGCTGTCTGGTGAGGGTTTTGGTTTGTTTGATGTGAACAAAATCCCTCTTCATCTGATCCAGGAGCGTCGCCTTCATGAAGAACTGCACCAGGAAAACAGCAGAAAACGAGGGAATATGAAATATTGAATATTATATATTATATCAGCCTCTCAGAGAAACTGAGGATGAATCCATCCATCCATCTTCTCCCGCTTATCCGTGGTCGGGTCTCGGAGGTAGCAGTTCCAGCAGAGAGCCCCAAACGTTCCTTTCCCCTCATCAACCAGCTCTGACTGGGGGGTCCCAAGGCGCTTCCAGGCCAGCGAAGAGATATAATCCCTCCACCTGGTCCTAGGTCTACCCCTTGGTCTCCTCCCAGCTGGACGTGCCTGGAACACCTCCCTAGGGAGGCGCCCAGGTGGCATCCTAACTAGGTGCCCGAACCACCTCAACTGGCTCCTTTCGACGCGAAGGAGGAGCGGTTAAACTCCGAGTCCCTCCCGGATGACCGAACTTCTCACCTTATCCCTAAGGGAGACACCAGCCACCCTGCGGAGAAAACCCATCTTGACCGCTTGTATCCGCGATCTCGTTCTTTCGGTCATGACCCATCCTTCATGACCATAGGTGAGGGTAGGAACGAAAATGGCCCGGTAGACAGAGAGCTTTGCCTTCTGGCTCAGCTCCCTTTTCGTCACAACGGTGCGGTAAAGCGACTGCAGTACCGCTCCCGCTGCTCCGACTCATCTCACGCTCCATTGTTCCCTCACTCGAGAACAAGACCCCGAGATACTTGAACTCCTTCACTTGGGGTAAGGACTCATTCCCTACTTGGAGTGGACAGTCCATCGGTTTCCTGCTGAGAACCATGGCCTCAGATTTGGAGGTGCTGATCCTCATCCCAGCCGCTTCACACTCGGTTGCGAACCGATCCAGTGAGTGCTGAAGGTCGCAGACCGATGAAGCCATTAGAACCACATCATCTGCAAAAAGCAGTGGTGCAATCCTTAGTCCACCGAACTGCAGACCCCCTCCCCCATGACTACGCCTCGACATCCGATCCATGTATATTACAAACAGGATTGGTGACAAAGCGCAGCCCTGGCGGAGGCCAACCCTCACCGGAAATGGGTCCGACTTACTGCCGAGGACCCGGACACAGCTCTCGCTTTGGGAGCACAGAGATTGGATGGCCCTGAGTAGAGACCCCCTCACCCCATACTCCCGCAACACCTCCCACAGTAACTCCCTGGGAACTCGGTCATACGCCTTCTCCAAGTCTACAAAGCACATGTAGACCGGATAAGCGTACTCCCAGGCCCCCTCCAGGATCCTTGCGAGAGTAAAAAGCTGATCCGTCGTTCCACGACCAGGACGGAATCCGCATTGTTCCTCCTCAATCTGAGGTTCGACAATCGGCCTGACCCTCCTTTCGAGTAGCTTAGAGTAAAGGATGAATAATGCACCTGGTATTTGTCTGATTCACTCTTTGAATGCAGGAACTGTTTACTCATCTCCTGGTTCAGGATGGACACGGGGTTATCCAGCTGCAAACATAAAAAAACATATTGTTTATTGCAGTAAATACATTTGAAAAAAAGGTCTGAAAATAACATTAACGCATGCACTCAAGGATAAACATCTGCAGAATAAAAGAGGAGGACTTTCTTTGCTATTTTGGGACACAGCGGTCAAAATAAAACATTCATAAAAAACATGCACTGAAAAAGGAAGAATCATACATTTAAAAAGGCCCGGACGCACCAATCTGACCCAAAGAACACGTCCCGACGGAACCCGACTGTGGCGTCAGCTCGCGTCTCGGCCATGTGTCGCTCTGGAACACACCGCAAAGACTTCAGCCGACGGCCAAGAAGCACGTACGAACTGCGCATGCGTGAGTGGCAATAACTCTCCTTACCAGCAGGCGGCGGTAGTGTGTGTTCGTCATTCAAAAGAGGCAACAACCGGAAGACAGAGAAGAAGAACAGACTACGTGATATAAACAAACAACAAATAGCATGCGTTCCGTTTTCCCTCTCCAGCGAGAAGCTCACGGGGCTTTCCCGAACCTGTCGAGAGCTGGAGTTCAAGGAAAGCTCAGATTTGCCTTCTTAATAGTTTGTTTGGGTTCCTCACTTCCGTTTCGCTTCTCACGCACTGATTGATTGATTGATTGATGCACTGATTCGCTAGCTGAACAGCCAATCAGAGTGATTTATTTTACTGACGCTCAGAAGGTGTCAGCACGGCCGAAAAGACACGACGGTGCGGGACACACCAATCTGAGTAGGGCGACACGACGCTCATCGACGGCCAGACATCTATCGACATCTATCGACATCTATCGACGCCCGAAAATCGGCTTGGTGTGTAAGGAGCTTAAGGAAAAATAAATTAAGGATATAAAAAAAGTGGAATATGTAAATGTATAATGAAAGCAGAGTTAGTACCTGGATGTTAAAGTGGTCCAGAATGGAGGTCAGCTCCTCCTTCTTGTTCGAGATGAGCTGTCCTGAAATTATAATTAAAGAATGATTTAATTCATGAGGATTAAACCTTACATTAAATATTATTAAAAACTGAAATATTAATTCAATGAATCCAGTAAAAGAAAATATAATTTGAACATTTAATTAAAATGTTTTTTCTTAATACTTATTGTTTTTCTTTTCATGTAACTTTGATTTCATAAAATCAACTTTTTTTCACATTTTGTTTTTATCGTAATGCAGAACGATTTAAAAGTAATGAGTTGTAGTTGAAAGATTATTTAAAATAAATCTTTCTTGAAACCTAAAGCGTTTTTGGACTTATATTCAGAAAAACATGATTGCGTTTTTACTTTACGGCACGGGTTTTATTTTAATTTTAGAAACACTGAAACCTGGGAGAGTAGAAAATGCTGCCCCACAATGCATTGCAGCCGCAGCATTTGCCATCATACAATAGTCGATCGTTCACGGAAACAACCGATTATGACCGAGAAATGATATCATGAAAGTTACGGTGCTTATTAAGCTTTTTAAAACGTATGTGGTAAGTTGCCAAAGTGCTTTTTTCTGAACGTTCATCAGTATTATAATCAAAGAGAGAAATATGAACGTTAGTTTTTACTGAAATGATCAAATAAAGTCAACATCTCACAGTCTTTACTGAGCTGTGGGGTTTGTTCAACTTTTAAAAGATGTTTGAATGGTGATATACACAGTGATAGATGTTAAGGACTAACGTTTATAATAAATACATCTGTATTGATTTAAGATCTTTTCATCAATCACACGTATTGGGATCATTTGTATTAATGAGGACCGGAGGGAGAGGGGGACGAGCAGAAGTTTCACTTTCCTTTTTATTTCAATTCCAGCTTTGGTCCTGAAGAATCTGTTTCTCTGTTGTCCACGTTCATAAAGCATAAAGCAGCAGCATCAGAGCACAGAGTCTCTAGATGAGTTTACAGGAGTCCCTCGTTCTTATTGAACATCCATGTTGTAGTCCGCTGTATAGAGAACTGTAGTTTCCATAGTTTCCCCACAGCAGCAGACGCTCATTCAGGACGTCCGCTGGCGCATCAGAAACACGTCGGATAGTGAAAGTGCAGTCGATTATCTAAAGTACCACAGTCTCTTCTCCTAAGTCCTTTTGAATTCTCCTATCCACTAACCCTTAACCCCGTGACCTTTCACTCAGAGGTCAAGGAATAGGAGATAGGGTTAGAATTTAGGAGCTGATTTTTGGATTATCGGAACGCAACCTTTGAGTCAGATTTTGGTTATTTTGGGGAGGTGGAGATAAATCATATTGTTTGATGCAGTTTGAACCAGAGTAGCAGCATGGAGGTCGGATCGTCACCAAAATAAATAAATAAGTGGTCCGAAAAAGTCTAATGACAAAATAAATACACATAGCCTTCCTCAGGCAGTGTGTTTGTACCGGGGACAGGAGACCCCCCCTTGATGAGAGACTGTAAGAAGTGATCGGGGAATCCCTCCGGAGTGGAGTCATGACGACTGATCTGAATTATGTCTTCGTATTTGGTGGTTTGTGTCCCAGCTGTCGATCAGCTGTCGATCAGCTGTGGGCAGCGTCTCCACTGCAGCCTGTGCTTATTTTGTGTGTCTTTCTAGTCAATATGTGTCTTTTAGAGTCATTTTGTGTTTTGTAGTTATTTAATATCTCTTTGTAGACATTTTGTATCTTTTAAGTCATTTAATGTCTATTTAAAGTCATCTTGTGTCTCTTTGAAGTCATTTAGTGTCTCTCTTTAGTACACAGTAATCACCAGTTTTGCTCCTCAGCTTGCAGGTCCGGCTGCCATCGCTGAAGATGCGTCTCTCGATGGAGATGCTGTCTCCGTAGACGTCTCTTTTAAAAGCGTCCAGTCCTCTGTTTCTCACCTTCACAGTGATTTCTGCAGAACTACAGAAAACAAAATACATCTTTCCAATTTCCACCAACATAATAAAGCAGGGCTTCTCAATCTCGGACCGAAGTGCAACTCAATCCGGACCGCGTGTCCCATTATAAATACAATGGGAACTAACTAAGTCAATGCAAAATAAAAACGTTCTGATTCTGATGTAAATTAATGTATATTTTCTTGTGAGAATGAACGTGCATTTACTTGTGTGCGCGAGCGTGACACGCATTGCAGACCGCAAGTTAACCGGAAGTTTACCTTGACTTTCTAATGCTTCCAATGCCTTTTTTGCGGAGGTTCAAGGCATTGACTGCAGCCAAACAGAGCCATTTCTCCCACTAGTTCAAGCCACCATACTGTATGTATGTATTGAATATGTGTGTGTGTGTGTGTGTGTGTGTGTGTGTGTGTGTGTGTGTGTGTGTGTGTGTGTGTGTGTGTGTGTGTGTGTGTGTGTGTACAGGGGCGGCGTTTGCCGACAGGCAAGTGCTCGGACCAGAAGGGGGCAGGGCAGGGCAAGTTTATTTATATAGCACATTTCAACACAAGGCAATTCAAAGTGCTTTACAAAAATGAAAGACATTAAAAGCATTTAAGAAACATATTATGAAATGATATTTAAAAACACTCATTTAAAGAGCAAATATACATGAATCACAGTTACAGTGCAGTGTGAGATACACACATCTGAACGAACCCAGAGGGTCAGAGGTTCTAGGTATAAAAGTCACGGCTCACCACTGTCTTAAGGGGATAGGCTGATTTAGAAACTGTTTTAATGTGACTGTTGAAACTCAGGTCAGAGTCCATGACTACACCTAGATTTCTGGCTTTATCTGTTGTTTTGAACATTGCAGACTGAAGCTCAGCGCTAACTTTTATACGTTCTGACTTGGCTCCAAAAACCATTACCTCAGTTTTCTCTTTGTTTAATTGGAGAAAGTTCTGACACATCCAGTCATTGATTTGTTCAATGCACTTACTCAGTGTTTGAATTGGAGCATAGTCTCCTGGTGAAATTGTTACGTAAATTTGTGTGTCATCTGCATAGCTATGGTAACTTATTTTGTTGTTCTTCATTATCTGAGCCAGTGGTAGTAGCATGTAGACGTTAAAGAGAAGAGGCCCCAAGATGGAGCCTTGAGGAACCCCACATGTCATATTTGTCAACTCAGATGTGTATTTACCTATAGAAACAAAGTTGTTTCTGTCCTTTAAGTAGGATTCAAACCAATCCAGAACTGTTTCCGAAAGTCCCACCCAGTGTTCCAGTCGGTCGAGTAATATGCTGTGGTCAACAGTGTCAAACGCAGCACTGAGATCTAATAATACTAACACTGAAGTTCTGCCACTGTCTGTGTTTAAGTGGATGTCATTAAAGACCTTTACAAGAGCAGTCTCAGTGCTGTGGTTTGGACGAAAGCCTGACTGGAACACATCGAAACAGTTATTTAAATGCAAGAAATTACTCAACTGTTGAAAAACAACTTTTTCAATGATTTTACCTAGAAATGGCAGGTTTGATATGGGCCTGTAATTGTTCATTACTGAAGTATCTAGATTATTCTTTTTTAAGAGCGGTTTAATGACTGCAGTTTTCAGGGCCTGTGGAAAAATACCTGAGTGAAGAGACTTGTTTACTATATGAAGTAGATCTGAGGCCATGCAAGGCAAAACATCTTTGAAAAATCCTGTTGGAATAATATCAAGGCAGCAAGAGGAGGATTTCAGAAGTTGAATAATGTCCTCTAGGTTTTTATCATTAATCTGATGGAGTTGTGTCATGGTGTTTGAATTGATGTTAGGTGGACATAGGGACAACACTGTGAGGGTCTAAGGACAGAGGGTGTTGTATTATCATGCTGATATTCTGTACAAACTGTGAAGTCCACTGAGACAAATGTAACATTTGTGATAATGGGCTATATAAATAAACATTGATTGATTGAACACATTTGCTGTTCCTGATGCAGAGGCACTGACTGCTTGTCTGATTTTCTGAATGTTGTCAGTGAAGAAGGCAAAATCATTGTACGCCCTGGTGGATAGAAATTCAGAGGCTTCTGACACTGGGGGGTTAGTTAGTCTGTCGACGGTAGCAAAAAACATGTGCGTTGTTTTTGGCAATGATGTCAGAGAAGAAAGACTGTCGTACAATTCCAAATTATAAAAGGCCATGTCTCTCTTTATAGATTTCAAGGTGAACCTGGAGATTTGTTTTTCGCCACCTGCGTTCAGCTTTTCGACATTCTCTTTTCTCTGTTTTCACGGTCATGGCCTTTCTCCATGGAGATATTTTCTTGCCAGACACTTCCTTTACCTTATCTCATTTACTGAGATGTTGGCAGGGGCAAGTGTGGAAGAAAAATTCTGAGTAAACATTTCCCTAGTATTTTCAGTTAAATATCGCTTTGTGGTTAGCGACCTCTTTGTGAACAGAAATAGAGCTCTCAAAGAAAACACAGGAATGGTCAGAGAGCGCAACATCAGTCACCACAACCTTAGAGATATTCAGACCCTTTGAGATAATTAAGTCCAGAGTGTGCCCCTTATTGTGCGCGGGCTCCGTCACATGCTGAGTCAGTCCATAGCTATCAAGAACACAAAACAGTTCTTTAGCCCCTCTGTCCTGGGGGTTGTCAACATGGATGTTAAAATCACCAACAATGACTAGACGGTCAAAGTCAATACACACTATAGACAGCAGTTCAGTAAAGTCATCAAAAAAGCTTGCACAGTATTTGGGTGGTCTATAGATATTTAGGAACAGAGCTCGAGAGGAGCATTGCAACTGAAGGGCCACATATTCAAAAGAATCAAAGTTCCCATAAGATGTCTTCCTGCATTGAATGGAATCATTGAACAGAATAGCAACTCCACCCCCTTTCTTATGCATTCTTTCCTGACTCATAAAACTAAAGTTGGGAGGGGTTGATTCGATAAGAACAGCTGCACTGTTATTTTGTTCAATCCAAGTTTCCGTTAAAAACATAAAATCGAGATTGTGCTCAGTGATAAAATCATTGATTAAAAATGTTTTTCCTGCCAAAGACCTGACATTTAATAAAGCTAGTTTAAGTTCGTTAGATACACTATCAGTCAGATTGTTTGTGGCAAGCTGTGGCTGACATGGAATCACTGCTAAATTAGATACACTCACACAAACGTTTGAGCGCTTCCTGTGTCTAAGCTGATTCACCGCTCTTAATCTATTACCTATCAACACAGATATCGGCAAAGCTACTGGCAGGCAGGGCCCCGGCATGTCCTGGAAAGAGTTGAGAGTGCCATACGCCCTTGAGCCTGGACCCAGCACATATCAGTAAGAGTTTGCTGCGTTTTGTACACACACATCCTTATCAGGCTTTGATGACCGCAGATGGTGTCTTGAAGGGGGGGAGGGTTGACATAAGCACGGTGATGAAGACGGAGGAGATGGTGCGCGTCTCTTAAGTATAATAAAATACACTTATAGTATAATAAACTTCTGCTTGTCTTATATTGTACTTCTTAACCCTTAAGTTGTGTTCGGGTCTCCCGTGACCCGTTTCAAGTTATATAATAACTACTAGTTGTTGTTATCGGAACAAGGCTTCATGATATCCTCCCAACAGCTATATAAACACTACAAAACTGATTTTGACAATTTTCACCAAGTCTGAAGGTTTCTAAAAAAAAAAAATTGTATAATTTGGTGTTGGGGGGAGACCGAGCAGATTGTTGTGGGTGACTTGAGGTCAAATGTGGCCCAATCAAGATTCATCTTTGACTTTAGAAACCCCTCCCCCACCACCTTCATACACTGTAACAATAATTGTTTCGCAACATGCACCTGGTCTCCCCTCCCTCTGCCCCCCCCACGGGAACTCCACCTTTCTCAAAGAATATGTACACTCACACTTGAACCTGAACTCACACATGCACGTGTGCCTTGAGTATGAAATTACAACAGGATTGTACGGTTATGAATGCATAATAAGTTAGTTATGTAGTTAAAGCAATATTGGATGATAGTCATTATTTGTGTGTGTTTTGGACTGAGATAAATCATGGGTAAATTGACAAACACCATGAACGGTAACAGCTTTCGAACACACAGGAAGCCAGTGTAAACTGTAAAGACTTCAGAACAGGAGTGATGTGATCCACTTTCTTAGTGTTAGTGAGGACTCGAGCAGCGGCGTTCTGAATCAGCTGCAGCTTTCTAATAGATGTTTGAGTGAGACCTGTGAAGACACCATTGCAGTAGTCCAGTCTACTGAAGATAAAAGCATGGACAAGTTTTTAAGTCTTTTAATCCTAGATATATTCTTAAGGCAGTGGCGAGCCATCAGGGCCCTCAAGGTAGGGCTGCTCGATTATGGCAAAAATCATAATCTCGATTATTTGGGTCAATAATTGTAATTGATTATTTATTGACTTTTAAAAACATCCATTTATTGGAGAAAAACAATTTGAACAGTTTATTTTTAACAGTTGATTACCTGAACTTTAAGTATAATTCAACTGAAAAACCAAAAAAAAGTATTAATAATAAAAAGATAATCGTTTTATTTCGATTACGTTGTTTTCGTAATCGTTGCAAGCCATAATCATAATCGCGATTAAAATACGATTAAAATACGATTAAAATACGATTAAAATACGATTAAAATACGATTAATTGAGCAGCCCTAACACAAGGGTTAAATATATATGTTCAAATATATTACACAGTATTTATGTGTTAATGCGACTGGTTTTACATCAACTACATTTAAGAGAATTACCTCCTTTTCTCTGTTAATTGCCAACTTCTTTTTCATAAACCAACCACTCAAACTTCACAATAATAGCCAAGATTTTCCTCATAAATGTGAGTTTGTATCTTGTAAACATACCCCTTAAATTACAGAGATGATGCACATTGTTTTTTGGAAATGTGTGAGTGGTTTTACGTCAATTTAAACAACTACATTTAAGAGAATAACCTTATTTTTCTGTTAATTTGTGACTTATTTTCATAAATTAACCACCAACACCAGCCCTTCGTATAGTTCTCTGTATGTGGCCCTCGGTGAAAAGAGTTTGGACACCTCTGCCTGTAATAAAGGATCTAAAAAGGTATAATATTGTGTCTTTACGTCTCGCCGGTCTTCACAAAGTCCTTCACAGACGTCCCTCTGTTCGTGTCCGTTGCTTTTCCTCCGAGACCAACGATAAGAGCCGTCAGAATCGCACTCTTCCCACCTGAGGAGTACAATTAAAACCAAGGTGTTAAATAAATATATATAAAAACACCCCCCATCTTCTGTTTCCTGTGCTTTGCATTTTTCAGCTTTTAGTGGGAGTTTTTCTTTCAGTTTTCGCATTTTTCAAAACTACGCTTTTAAATTATATTTTTATATATAAATAACAATTATTATATATGTTTTTCTGTTTCCTGTGTTTCGTATTTTTCAGTTTTTAGTGGGAAAAACTTTTTCAGTTTCTGCATAATTAAAAATTGTAATTAAATATTTTCAAATTAAACTAGATAAACCAATAACGGCGGTATTTATAATCCCGGTTCTTACTGCCATTGATTAATTAATTTATGAAGAATCATCTGGAAATATTTAACGTATATTTTTAAAGAAAAACACAAATTATTGTAATTGGATAAAGGAATTAAGTTTAAATAGATAATTCTTAGACGGTTAATTGATTAAAACCTTCTTTTTTTTAAAAACCTCTTTTTAGGTCGCATTCACACCTAATAGTCTGCTCTCAGCTGCGCACCAGACCACAGTTTGTTCCATTGTTTCATTCTCCAGAAGGTTCGGTTTGCGTTCTCACGGGCAAAACTCAAACGGACTATAAACTTTAAACACAAGTCATGTGCTCGGAAATGCTGTTCAACCATTGGTCAGACATTAAGGGGGTAAAAACGCAAATCCCGGCAATTTCTCCCGGAGCCTCCGCCATGGAGCATCGGCACTTTCGGCAGGTTATTCTCATGCTGCTGTTAATCTGGAGATCAACAGACTCTAGCGGCCCGCGCATAAGATTATATAATCAGACAACGTCCGTTAAAAAACATTATAACATAATGAGAGACGCTCTGCAGTCAGGAGGAGGTTTCACCGACGACAGGTGGCTCTGACTTTTATGTATAGTTTTTAGTGTGATACATTTATCTTTTTTTTTACTTTACACGACACTGTTCAACTCTTCATTCTGCTTCACTCTTTCGCTCAAGATTCTGAAGACATCATGTGACACGTAAATACTACCTATGCTTCCTGTGTTTTGGTGCGGACTGCGTTCACTCTATGGTTCACACCAGCAATGGTGTTCACTAGCAAGCGGTCCGAGACCACCTCTTTTAGGCGGACCAGGGTCCGGTTGTTTAGTTCACTTCAGAGGACTGCGTTCACACCGACCCAAACGAACCGCACCAAGCGGCTAAACGCACCAGGTTTCGATTCAACCGGATTATACAAGGCTGGTGTGAATGCGACACATTTATTTCTAATTATATATATTTTTTAATTATATGTTTTACATTTGAAAATAACAATTATTATGATACACTTTTTTCCCCATTTTTCAGGTTTTAGTGGAAAAACTTTTTCTGTTTCTACACAATTAAAATCTTAAATTAAATACTTTAAATGAAACTACAGGAGCCAAAGACAGCGTGATATAAAACGGTATTTATAGGTTTCTCACTGCCGTTGTTTCCCACGATGAAGTTGACGTTGGGTCCGAACTGGAAGGGTCCGAGCAGACGGTGACACATGAAGTTCTTCAGAGCGATGCTCTCGATCAGACCAATGTCCCCCTGATAACACACAGGGAATACACAAACAAATAATGCAAGAATAAATACATAAATACATTCATGAATACAAAAAACTCATCAATTCATAAAAAGGTAAAGAGGTGACACTATTAAAAAATGTATAAACAACCGAATAATCCATTAAATTAAAACAATCAATTAATTAATGGTTAAAGAGGTGAAAATATTCAAAATGATGCAAGAAATGTAATAAATAAAGAACCAAATATATTTAAAAAAATCATAAAGGTAACGATGTGAAAATATTATTAATAAATACATAAATTAACAAATTATTTAATAAAAAATGTAGCGGTGAAAATATTCTGAATTATGCAACAGAAATAAAGATGGATCTCTCCACAGCAGCACATGGATCAGCTCCTGGTGTGAACTGCTCATGAAACCCTGAGGATGGGACAATAAATCCCACGCCTCTCGTTTATGCCTTTAATAAATCAGAAGCGTCACCGTGTTGCTGGAGTCTCTCTCGTCCGAAACCCTCCGTCTCTTCCCCCCCGACACCATCACTCCTCCTCTGCTCTTACTCATCCTGAACCTGCACACAGAACAGAACATCATGTCAGATATTATGCTCAAGTTATTCATTCTTTGCTGTCACTTAATTATACTTTTAATAAAATCAAGTCAAGCTTAGTGACATGTGATGGTAGATAGTGAGTGACATGTGATGGTAGCTAGTTAGTGACATGTGATGGTAGCTAGTTAGTGACATGTGATGGTAGCTAGTTAGTGACATGTGATGGTAGCTAGTTAGTGACATGTGATGGTAGCTAGTTAGTGACATGTGATGGTAGCTAGTTAGTGACATGTGATGGTAGCTAGTGAGTGACATGTGATGGTAGCTAGTGAGTGCCATGTGATGGTAGCTAGTGAGTGACATGTGATGGTAGCTAGTTAGTGACATGTGATGGTAGCTAGTGAGTGACATGTGATGGTAGCTAGTGAGTGACATGTGATCGTAGCTAGTGAGTGCCATGTGATGGTAGCTAGTGAGTGACATGTGATCATAGCTAGTTAGTGATATGTGATGGTAGCTAGTGAGTGACATGTGATGGTAGCTAGTTAGTGCCATGTGATGGTAGCTTGTGAGTGACATGTGATGGTAGCTAGTTAGTGACATGTGATGGTAGCTAGTGAGTGACATGTGATGGTAGCTAGTGAGTGACATGTGATGGTAGCTAGTGAGTGACATGTGATGGTAGCTAGTTAGTGCCATGTGATGGTAGCTAGTTAGTGCCATGTGATGGTAGCTAGTTAGTGCTATGTGATGGTAGCTAGTTAGTGACATGTGATGGTAGCTAGTTAGTGCCATGTGATGGTAGCTAGTGAGTGCCATGTGATGGTAGCTAGTGAGTGCCATGTGATGGTAGCTAGTTAGCGACATGTGATGGTAGCTAGTTAGTGCCATGTGATGGTAGCTAGTGAATGCCATGTGATGGTAGCTAGTTAGTGCCATGTGATGGTAGCTAGTTAGTGCCATGTGATGGTAGCTAGTTAGTGCCATGTGATGGTAGCTAGTTAGTGCCATGTGATGGTAGCTAGTTAGTGACGTGCGATGGTAGCTAGTTAGTGACATGCGATGGTAGCTAGATAGTGACGTGCGATGGTAGCTAGTTAGTGACATGTGATGGTAGCTAGTTAGTGACGTGTGATGGTAGCTAGTTAGTGACATGTGATGGTAGCTAGTTAGTGACGTGTGATGGTAGCTAGTTAGGGCCATGTGATGGTAGCTAGTGAGGGACATGTGATGGTAGCTAGTTAATGACATGTGATGGTAGCTGGTTAGTGACATGTGATGGTAGCTAGTGAGTGACATGTGATGGTAGCTAGTTAGTGCCATGTGATGGTAGCTAGTGAGTGACATGTGATGGTAGCTAGTTAGTGCCATGTGATGGTAGCTTGTGAGTGACATGTGATGGTAGCTAGTTAGTGCCATGTGATGGTAGCTAGTTAGTGCCATGTGATGGTAGCTAGTGAGTGCCATGTGATGGTAGCTAGTTAGTGCCATGTGATGGTAGCTAGTTGGTGACATGTGATGGTAGCTAGTTAGTGCCATGTGATGGTAGCTAGTGAGTGCCATGTGATGGTAGCTAGTTAGTGCCATGTGATGGTAGCTAGTTAGTGCCATGTGATGGTAGCTAGTGAGTGACATGTGATGGTAGCTAGTGAGTGCCATGTGATGGTAGCTAGTTAGTGACATGTGATGGTAGCTAGTGAGTGCCATGTGATGGTAGCTAGTTAGTGACATGTGATGGTAGCTAGTTAGTGACATGTGATGGTAGCTAGTTAGTGACATGTGATGGTAGCTAGTTAGTGACATGTGATGGTAGCTAGTTAGTGACATGTGATTGTAGCTCGTGAGTGACATGTGATGGTAGCTAGTTAGTGACATGTGATGGTAGCTAGTTAATGACATGTGATGCCCTCCAAAAAGGAATTTATACCGTTTCCAAACCCAACTGCCGTACAAATCATTGAAATGTCTGTGAGTTTTGGCTTTACGCTGTGCACGCTCGCATGTGAACTGTCGTCCCCCCCCCCTGTTGACAGTTCACGAGCATGCTTCCTCCCCCCCCCCCCCCCACTCCCCCCCCCCCCCCCCCCCTAGTCTCCTACATGAGAGAAACAAGGCCTGGGCAAAGGCTAGGCAATCAGGCTCAGAGTTAGAATGGCTGCGTTTTAGGCAGCTAAGGAATAGCTTCACTTCAAATGTCAAAAGTGCTAAGTCTACTATTTGTCAGTTACCACAAATGCGGTTCTCTGTTTGATTCTGTTTCTAACTCTGCTTCTGTGAACGCCCCAATCTGTGACTCTGAACAATGTGGTCTGGAAAACCCTTTCAGTTTTACCCCTTTTACTGTCAATGTTGTTCATGAAGCCTTATCTAAGCTAGATCCTAAGAAACCGGCCGGCCCGGACAACGTAGAACCTTTCTTTTTAAAGATAGCTGCAGATTGTATTGCTCCTCCTCTCACTACTCTTTTTAACCTCTCCCTCAGCACGAATGCAATTCCAAAAGTATGGAAGTCAGCGTATGTCCTGCCTTTGCTAAAAGGAGGGGAGGCCACCTTATTAAACAACTATAGGCCAATCTCTAAGTTGTCAGTTCTGGCTAAGGTTCTTGAACGCCTAGTGAGTGAACAGGTAAAGGAGTTTTTATGTAACAATGACATCCTGTCTAAACATCAGTCAGGCTTCAGAAAGCAACACAGCATCATCACTGCCACAATGAAAGTGGTGAATGATGTGGCGAGTATTTTAGATAATAAGCAGAGTTGTGCAGCTCTATTTATTGACCTTTCCAAAGCGTTTGATACCGTCGATCATCGCATCTTGAAGCAGAGGCTAGCCAGTATCGGCATATCCAGCCATGCAGTGGGTGGTTTGTGAACTACCTCTCTGAAAGGTCCCAATGTGTTCACTTTGATGGGCTGTCTTCTGAGTGGTTAAACATTGCTAATGGTGTTCCTCAAGGTTCTGTTTTAGGTCCACTTTTATTCTCCATATATATCAACAGTTTAGGTCAAAATGTGGATGAAGCTACTTTACATTTGTATGCGGATGATACCGTGATGTACTGTGCAGGTCCCTCCATTCAGGAGGCTGGTGTTAAATTACAGGCTGTTTTTAACATTATTCAGACTCAGCTCTCTGAACTAAAGCTTCTTTTAAATGTTGATAAAACCAAAGTAATGCTCTTTTCTAAAGCTAAAAAGACTCCAGAGCCTGTTTTGGATATTGTTACTATGCAAGGAAAAGTACTTGAAGTGGTTACCAGTTACAAATACCTAGGTATCTGGCTTGATGATTGTCTTACTTTGAAACTTCATGTCAATAACCTGCTTAAAAAGCTGAGGGTTAGGCTAGGTTTCTTCTTCAGAAACAAGTCCTGTTTCTCGCTTGAGGCCAGGAAAAGGCTCTGTGACCTTTTGACCTGTGCTGGACTATGGTGATCTGATGTATATGAATGCACCTGCTGCCCATTGCCTGATCAAGTTAGATGCCGCCTATCACAGCGCACTGAGATTTGTTACTAACTGTAAAGCACTCACTCATCACTGTACCCTGTATGCGAGGCAGGTCTGCCATCACTAACTGTACGGAGGTTCAGTCATTGGTACACGTTTATCTATAAAGCTTTGTTGGGTAAACTCCCGTATTATATCTGCTCTCTGATCACACAGAGAGTTGCAAGCAGCTATTGTCTGAGATGGCATGATGTAGTATTGTTAGATGTGCCAAGAGCAAGGACTGTCTTAGGTCAGACAGCTTTTATGCGCAGCTCCACTTGCTTGGAACAATCTTCAGCAAGAATTGAAACTGAGCAATCTCATTCCTCTGCATGTTTTTAAAGCTAGGCTAAATGAAATGCTCGTTGATACTATGGCCACTTGTAAATGTATCCTGTAAATATAATGTATGATGTCCTTTATTGTTTTATGTTTCATGTGGAACCGATATGCTGCAGGTCTCCCTTGAAAAAGAGATCTATGATCTCAACGGACCAATCTGGTTAAATAAAGGTTTGAAATGAAATTACTCAGGTCTTGTACTTGAGTAAAAGTAGAAGTACTCAGATCTTGTACTTAAGTAAAAGTAGAAGTACTCAGATCTTGTACTTGAGTAAAAGTAGAAGTACTCAGGTCTTGTACTTGAGTAAAAGTAGAAGTACTCAGATCTTGTACTTGAGTAAAAGTAGAAGTACTCAGATCTTGTACTTGAGTAAAAGTAGAAGTACTCAGATCTTGTACTTGAGTAAAAGTAGAAGTACTCAGATCTTGTACTTGAGTAAAAGTAGAAGTACTCAGGTCTTGTACTTGAGTAAAAGTAGAAGTACACAGGTCTTGTACTTGAGTAAAAGTAGAAGTACTCAGATCTTGTACTTGAGTAAAAGTAGAAGTACACAGGTCTTGTACTTGAGTAAAAGTAGAAGTACTCAGGTCTTGTACTTGAGTAAAAGTAGAAGTACTCAGATCTTGTACTTGAGTAAAAGTAGAAGTACTCAGATCTTGTACTTGAGTAAAAGTAGAAGTACTCAGGTCTTGTACTTGAGTAAAAGTAGAAGTACTCAGGTCTTGTACTTGAGTAAAAGTAGAAGTACAAAGGTCTTGTACTTGAGTAAAAGTAGAAGTACTCAGATCTTGTACTTGAGTAAAAGTAGAAGTACTCAGGTCTTGTACTTGAGTAAAAGTAGAAGTACTCAGGTCTTGTACTTGAGTAAAAGTAGAAGTACTCAGATCTTGTACTTGAGTAAAAGTAGAAGTACTCAGATCTTGTACTTGAGTAAATGTAGAAGTACTCAGGTCTTGTACTTGAGTAAAAGTAGAAGTACTCAGATCTTGTACTTGAGTAAAAGTAGAAGTACTCAGATCTTGTACTTGAGTAAAAGTAGAAGTACTCAGATCTTGTACTTGAGTAAAAGTAGAAGTACTCAGATCTTGTACTTGAGTAAAGGTAGAAGTACTCAGGTCTTGTACTTGAGTAAAAGTAGAAGTACTCAGATCTTGTACTTGAGTAAAAGTACTCAGATCTTGTACTTGAGTCAAAGTAGAAGTACTCAGGTCTTGTACTTGAGTAAAAGTAGAAGTACTCAGATCTTGTACTTGAGTAAAAGTAGAAGTACTCAGGTCTTGTACTTGAGTAAAAGTAGAAGTACTCAGATCTTGTACTTGAGTAAAAGTAGAAGTACTCAGGTCTTGTACTTGAGTAAAAGTAGAAGTACTCAGGTCTTGTACTTGAGTAAAAGTAGAAGTACTCAGATCTTGTACTTGAGTAAAAGTAGAAGTACTCAGATCTTGTACTTGAGTCAAAGTAGAAGTACTCAGGTCTTGTACTTGAGTAAAAGTAGAAGTACTCAGATCTTGTACTTGAGTAAAAGTAGAAGTACTCAGGTCTTGTTCTTGAGTAAAGTAGAAGTACCAGAGTGTAGGAATACTCTGTTACAGTAAAAGTCCTGCATTCAAAATGTTCCTCAAGTGAAAGTATAAAAGTATTCTCATCTAAATATAGTGAAAGTAGCGACAGTGAAAGTAGTCGTTGTGCAGATTGGTCCATTTCAGAATAATATATATGATATGTTTTATAATGATTGATCATGAAAGTGTTCTCAAAGCTGGTGAAGGTGCAGCTAGTTTGAAGTACTTTGTATACTGCAGGGTAGCTGGAGGATTTACTCCAGGTGGAACTAAAGTCTGATTTAACACTTGATTATATTTCACAGCATTCATCCACATCTGTGAACACACTCGATTAGCAGGTGCATTCAAAACCCACTTCCGGTGCACTTTGGATTCACAAACAACAAACAAACAAAGAAAGTAAACTTTAGAAGAGTTTACCGTGCTGTTGGGGTCCAGGCTGCAGATATATCTCGTGTTCACAGTCAGAGATATTTTTATTCACTTCCTGGCTGCGTTTCACTTCTCTTATTTTTCATTTCCTCGCTCCTCGGTCTCGGTCTCACCGGAAGTTGATTTGTCTGCGCCACCAATGGCCTTATTTTTGCCGGAGGAGCGATAACCGAGGAACCACCAGACCATCCTTGAAATGAAATCCTCAGACACTCGCCCCGTCCCCTTACTGTGTATCGCTCACTGATTGGACGATGCAGTGCACTGATCTGATGCTTCTTGACATGAGAGCAGAGTGAAGAAAATACATGAACCTCACGGGACTCACTCCTCAGTTTATACCGTGTTTTGTTTCAATTCATGTTTCATTTAGTTACAAATATGTGAAATATCTGAACAACAAAGTGGTCAAAAATCATTTAATTCATTTTTTGGAAACATTTTCATGATCGCTTTTTTCGTTTTACATTTTCATTTATTGTCATTTCCATTCAGTCATTAAGTGCTATTAAAATGTTAATGTGCTGCATATCCACACAAACAAACAAAGTGTGCAATCCAATGAATGTTAATCTAACTGGGTTTTGATAGATAACATATCTCTTTTTCTTCTCTCAATTATTTTATTTCTATTGTGCACTCTAATCAATATTAATCCAACTATTGTTCGTTTATACATTTTAAGAATGGCGTTTATCTTTTTTGAGGATGAGTTCTTATTTGATTTTATTTATTGGGGTCTACAACAGATGATACAAATGTTTGTGAAAATAACGGGGACAGAGCTGCTGTCAGACGATCAGCTGTGCGGCGTCATCACAAACGGACGTCGCTTCACGTGAGGCTCCAGAGGAAAGGATGGCCCAATCCCAAACCACTCCCTCGACCCTACCCCTCCGTGATGGAGTGAACTCCGTCTGTAGCCACACTCGCAGCTCAACGAGGCTCCCTCCTGTCGGATGGAGGGAGTAAACACAGCAGCAAGCTTTGGGACGGCCTCCCCTCTCTCCGCAGAAACAGGAAGTGCCGTAATTGTGTGTAACAACGGTTTCAAATCAGCATCTCTTTGACAAAAAGTTGAAATGAATAACTCAAATAAAACTCCAAACATCTTTCATTGTGTTTTAAAGCACTTTAGTTTTAAACCTGATGTTTATAAGCTTCTTAGTTTTTGCAACGGTCTGTAAATATACACAACTTTATAATAAAATGCACACATTTACCTTTTTCTAGACTAAACACAGGTTTGATCCTCAGTTAAAAACATATGAGGTTATCATGAGGTAGTTAACATGCAGTTTATCAGTGGATGTTTGTTGGAACTTCTTGTAAACAGTGTGTTTCCTGACGGACACACACAGTGTATGGAAGCAAACAAGAGACAGAAGTATTTGAATTTAATTAGACACCGAATTTATAGCATTGAAAATAATTACTTTGAAAATCATGTATCTGAATGTTTTTGCTCCGAATTTACCTATGTGAAATAAAAATGTAAAAATTCAAGTGAAAAAAATTCGAATGTTCAAATTCAGATCCCAAAAATTCGACGTCAAAAATTCGATGTCAAAAAATTCGGTGTATAAAATTCGATGTCAAAAATTGCGGTGCAGCATCATCCGGGCTACTCAGACAGGATAAGCAATCGAGCCCTAATGCAATCAAACTGACTTGGCCTATCAGAGCACGGCTTTGTCAGTCATGTGATCACAACAACCCGGGAGAAAAATGACGGAGAACAGCGGGGCTCGCCGCTCGGGTAAGTTGTCAGTTTGTGCTCTTTATTTTACAAGCAGTGAGGGCTCGACAGCATTTGTATCTTACATTAGCTAGCTAAATGAGTGAAGTAGCCTTGTTGTTAGCAAGCTCCGTAGTTATCATTAATTGAAGTGAATCACAACGTTACCGTGTCCTTTTGTGTGTGTGTGTGGGGGGGTGACGGTTTGCAAAGTAACGTAACGATCACTTCGGTTAGATAAGTCAAGTAGACCATGCTACACTATACGAAATACTCTCTTACAAAAGCCCTGCATTTAAACATGTTACTTTAGTAAAAGTATGCTAGTATAATTAGGAAAGTGTTGTTAAAGTATTTAAAGTAGACACAAGTTATACTATTATATTATATCATTTGATTTATTGTTATTACCGATGCACGAGTTGACTTAACTGTTGTAGTTTGAGCTCATTTTGAACAATGAGCTAACTAATTATTACTTTCATAATGGTTTAATGTGCTGACTATTTTCTACATTAAGAGGTTAATAGATGAAGGTCTGGTTTGTTCAAAGTCTCAAAATAGTAGGACCAGAGCCCTAGAGCTCTGAGTAGGACATGCTGTCATAATTACCCAGAGTCCGAAGTGACACCTTTACAATGTTAAAGCTGTTAGATAAATGTAGTGACGTAAAAACTAAAGTATTCAAGATAGTGTAGTGAAAAAGAGATAATGTTTTTTTTTAATGTTACTAAAACAACATCTCTTGTTTTGGACTGACAGTAATGATTCAAGAAATAGTAAATAAATAAATACACACACATCAATCTGTTGTGGATGGAACACAACAAATGGTGCTCTTACCTGTGATGCCTCCTCCACACATTATAACCAGACTGTATCATTCAAACTACAAGTAACAGTTCTAGCTACTTGACTTCAGACAAACAATTCAAAAGACAAAATCAACACAATTTATTGAAAAACCAATCTTTATTTTACGGTGCCTCTCCTTTTGTTTGTATTATTAAACCCTTTCAATCTAAAAAACTGATCAACTCAACAGTTAACTTTATATTTATTATTGTCCAAAGCATCTAATAATAATAATAATAATACATGGGACTTTTATATAGCTTTGCATGAAACTCAAAGACTATTACACAATTTTGTTCCCCTCTCATATTCACAGGATGGATGATTAGAGACTTTGGGGGAAACCTCAGCTTTATGAACGTCCTGTCTGTTGCTTTGGCCGGAGAGGGCTGAGGGTCTTTCCCTGCGAGGAGTCCTCCTCGCAGGGAAAGACCCTGCAGGCCTGAGGGAGGAGGACCAGGCCTGAGGGAGAAGGACCAGGCCTGATGGAGGAGGACCTGCACCTACAGAACTTAGCCCATGCTGGGCATAGCTGTTACCACCTGCACAGGCCTAGCCTGTCAATTAACAGATTAACATTTAGTGTAACTTATGTATATTATTTCGTTTTTATTTTGAAAAATAAATGGTGATGGTTCATGCTTGATAACTTTTAGTTCACATTTCAATAAATTGTATTTGCACTCCTTTTGTCCTTTATTCTTACTGAAACTGTTAGATTACACATTCACATCTGATTGAAGATTGGTACCATTTATTTATGACGTTCCAAACTCCGCGGTACAAGGCACAAGTGATATGAAGCTCATAAAGTGAGGCAAATGCATTTGATCAGCTGACTTTTTTTTTTGCCAAACTTTATAGGCCTGACAATAATCACACTGTTTCTGAGGTGCAACGTAAAACACAAAACAACACAAATGAAGTTCCTGTTGGACTACAAAACTATTCTCTGTCTCTTAATGTCCTGTACTGCTCTTAAATCTCATCACATCAGCTTTTCCTTTCCCTCTTGGATGTTCTTCTGGACCCTCAGAGAAAGAGAACATGGTGAAGCAGTCCTGTCTCTCAGGCATGTCCTTTCCTAACAGAAATATCAAAAAACATATTATTGCAGAGCAAGTGTGTTATTTAAGAAAGAGGTGTGTTTGTTTCTTCAGGGGCTATAAATATAATGATTTTTTTTTATTTGAATGTGTACTACAAAGATAATCAGGTTATGAATAAACCGTTCTAAATTCATCAACATTGAAATAAATGTATTATTAAAATAATATTTAACTGTTATCAAAACTTAGTGCAACTGTAGAAGCTTGCTCTGTTCGGTTGTCTCACTGAAAGACAAAGGGTCGCAGCTCTCACTATGTGATGTTGCTTGGTAAAATGTAAATGTAACCTTTTGCTAAGAAAGTCCACTCAACATCACTGATGTGTAGGAGATCTAGTATTCAGTCATGTTTAATGGCATGTATATCAGTGTATTAGAGTCATTACTTTATGCATTCTTTGTAAAGTATGAAAAAGGTGTACCTTGGAATCCGTGCTGAAGTTCTCTGCTGCTAGAAGTCCAGATCTGTCTCTCCTCCTCTGGTCCAGATCTGTCTCTCCTCCTCTGGTCCAGGTCTGTCTCTCCTCCTCTGGTCCAGCCTGTCTGGATCACCTTGAGGACACTTTGAACAAACAGATGTAAAGTTACATGCATGGGTTACAGACTTCTTTACATGCAAACAAATGTTTATCTTCTTTTAAAAACAGGTCATAATCTTATTGTTATACTTAAGAAATGGCTGGATATCACAGTCCTTATACTGTATCAGTTTGATTGAGTATTATTGTGTAGGTCCTTTTTATTTTACTGTTACTTTGGATGAGGTTTTCATGAGTCAGTCAAATTAATTTGTTTTCATGCCATATTCATATGCATCACACACGTAAGGGTTAGACACAAACGTATTGAACAAATGCAATGCAATGGATAAGCTTAATTTCCACTGAAGTCACAGATAACGTTATATATCATATTTAAACAAATCATTTCCTTGTCACTAAAGCATTGACTCCGCTATTCATCGTCCTTAAATGCAGGAATTAAGTTACATGTTCCGTTGTACAGCCACGATGAGGCTGTTTCTCAAGTGTGATGATAATACAATTAAAAGAGGCATTGGTAATAATATTAAAAACAACAATGTTTGGGTCGTTCGTCGGATAGGCGGTTAGCTGCAATAAATAACTCCAGTTCAACAAACCATATTACAATATCTAAGGGAGCGTTATTATCTTGAAATGTGACGTTCATATTTTAAAGATGCACATATTTCATTGTGAGGTTGATTTAATATACACTAAGCCTCTCTTCAACAATACGTTGACGTTAGCTAGTCTATTTTATGCTATAGTAGAGCATAGCGAATTTAAATGAACCTTAACAATGCATACAGTAACCTAAATAGCAAACTAACTATCTAACGTACAAGGATGACCTTATTTTAGCAACCTCGCACAGAAGCCTTTTGGTAGACAGTAGCATCCCACTTAATGTTTTACACTCTTGGATGCTACGCATAGCATCGTTAGCACAGATGGAGCTACGATTGCTCAAATGCTAACCCAACTCTAAACATTCATTAACGTTAGCTTAATAAAAACACCAGTAACATAACATAAAGTACGCAGGCTTCACTTACCGAAGAAACTGCATTCATGGACGGTCTGTTTCAACCGCAGATAAATCCTATATTTGCAGGACGAAGAGTCCACCAGGAACCAACACAACAAACACGGCAGAGTTCAAGTAGTGTTCTCCTCATGAGCTGAGCCGCTGTAGCATCACGGAGCTCACGGAGCTAGCAGAGAGGAGCTAGGAGCAGCAGTCCCGTTGTCATGAAGGGGGAATCTAACTATATACAGAATATGTTTTTGTAGATCCAGGCTAGAAACATGTTCATTTTTTAAGTTGGACATTTTAACAAAGGGTCTACGGGAATTGCTCCCATCTGCATCCATCGCCTACAGTTTGCAGCATTGGGCTTCACCGCACTGTCCCGGGGTTTGCCGCTTGGCTCTGATAGGCCAGAAGTCGGTTTGATTGCATTAGGGCTCGATTGCTTATCCTGTCTGAGTAGCCCGGATGAGGCTGCATCGCAATTTTTGACGTCGAATTTTACACACCGAATTTTTTTACATCGAATTTTAAACACCAAAATATTTGACGTCGAATTTTTTTCACTTGAATTTTTGGGATCTGAATTTGAACATTCAAATTGTTTTAACTTGAATTTTTACATTTTTATTTCACATAGATAAATTCGGAGCAAAACAAATTCAGATTCATAATTTTCAAAGTAATTATTTTCAATGCTATAAATTCGGTGTCTAATTAAATTCAAATACTTCTGTCTCTTGTTTGCTTCCATAGATAGTCCACTCCCCCTCCACACTCGTTGCTTTGGAACAGCCCTCAATATGGCGGACCCTCCGCGTGAACGCGCAAACGGAGGGGTAGGGTGTAGGGAGCGGTTGGGAATGGGCCGACGTCCCATTGCTCTTAAAACTCATTTCCCTGCTTCTCGTGGTTTCTCTAGAGCAGGGGTGGGGAACCTCCGGCCCCGGGCCGTATACGACCCGCGAGACAATTTGGTACTGCCCTCGAGGTAATTTATAAACAGACGCAAAAAAGAAAAAAATGTAAGAAATCTAGACCGCAAAAAAATTAAACACGCGAGTGCCTGTTTTTCCTGGCCAAGGTCAGGGTCCTTGAACACAACACGAGCCAAACGTGTCATCACGTGGTATATGTCTCGACTGACAGGGGTGCAGTTCTGACTGAGAGCACCGGAACGCCACTCCAGCACTTCACACATTGCAGTACCGATAAGGAGCCGTACACATGCCGCAGTTTCTGCGTGGCTGTGTCTTTAGCTGAAAGCCCAGTGGCGATCTGCTCATCCGTCACACTGATCATACAGTCCATAACTTTGTTGTTATTAGCATCTGGTTAGCTAGCTATGCTAACGAATATAAGAAGCTTTTTCTACAACCAGTGAGGTAAAGGCACATCTTTATATGATCATTATAGTTGACAAGAGAACAAGAGAATAAAGTAAACAGGTATAAAATACTATATGACAGTAAAAAAAAGTTGTTATTAATAAAGAAGAATACAGTTTGAAAGGGGAGTAATTTGTCAAATATTCATAAAGAAAAAGAAATCTGCTTCCAGTTCTGTTTCATCTGGGTGTTGAGAGATGTATCCATAGATCTCCTAATGTTGCTCTCAAAGTGCACCAGATTGATGCTTTTAACTTCAACATTTAAAAAAAAATCTTCCCGTGGGAGCTGGAGGAGGTTAGGTCCCCCGTAGAGGAGGTCAGGCCCCCCCTACTCAGGGTCGGCGTCATGGGGGGTCATTCGCGGGCCATGCCCCCCCCAAATGAGTCACTGTGCCCCCCCAACGCAGGGTGGGCAAGCCTTATTGCCACTTTGCCGTTTTTTGTTTTTTGAATCATATAAGTTAAAACGTTTCCACCAAAAGTTTTTTGTGTGAAATACATCAGAAATAAAGAATACACATTTGTATTCTTTATTTATTCTTTATATGAAACACAGCCTGAGGTGTGCTCACTGCTGCTCTCTGATTGGTGTGTTGCTTGACCAATGACCCCGACTTTTGTTTTGTTATCATTACGTGGCTGTGTGTTTAGATGAAAGCCCAGTGGCGATCTGTCCATCTGTTATACTGATTATACAGTAAAGCCATCGAAAATAATATGATATACAGTACAGTACAAGTACATGGGTCTCTGTGTTTCATTCAAGCTCGGCTCTCTGTGTGTGGCACGAGCGCATTTTGTCAGTGCGCGAGCGGTAACGTGGAATATTGTTGTTAGCATCTGGTTAGCTAGCTATGCTAACGGATATAAAGAGCTGTTTCTACACCAAGGTGGAGGAGAGTCCTCTCCTGTCAGACTGAGAGGATCTTATAACGTCAGCTCAGTGAGGTAAGGACTCTCAGTGTTTAGATAGTTCACTTTAGTGTAAGTTATCTCAGTGGGTCTCAAACGGTTTGGTCACCATTTATGTAAACAAGTATTTGCGAGGAATAGGCTACCTTTATATGATCATTATAGTCATTAAAGAATAAGAGAATAAATGAAAAACGGGTATGACCTACTATAGGACAATAACACAAGAATACCATTTAAAAGGGGAATGATTAGTAAAATATCCATAAAGAAAAAGTAAATCTGTGTACAGTTCTGTTTCATATGGATGCTGAGAGATGTAGGCTATCCATAGATCTCTTCATTTTGCTCTCAAAGTGCACCAGATTGATGCTTTTAACTTCAATATTTTAAAAATAATCTTCCCGGGGGAGCATGCCCCCAGACCCTCCTAGAGGAGGTTAGGTGCACACCCACCTAAAACATGTTCACATGGATAGGATACTAAATACATTTGCACACTTTTCATATGGTGGCCTATGTCCATATGTTTCTGTTTTGGTGGTCATGCCAGGCCATGCCTTGCATGTATGCACAAGTCATAGGTGCGCTATAAAATAGCACTACACCCTGCAATGTGTGTGAAAGACAATACACTTTACAGCATGTTTTTTTTAATTGAAGTTGCGTTGGTGTTTGTGTGTTGGTTGTTGACGGCAGTATGTGCCCCCCCTTGGTAAATGATTGCCCCCCCATTTGATTTGTTCTAGAGCCGACCCTGCCCCTACTTAAATCATGTTCACATGGATAGGAGTCTAAATACATTTGCAAACATCTTGTGTCCATATATTTGTGTTTTGGTGGTCATGCCACACCGTGCACGTGCATGCATGCCACACCGTGCACGCATACGCGAGTCATGGTGAGATATCTGGATTAAGAGGTTGCTTTTTCTTTGCACAGAATGAAATGAATGGGCTGTGATTTTAGTTTTTTTAAGCAGAGGTCAATAATTTGTACGGCCCTCTGAGGATATTGTAAAAATTGAAATGGCCCTTGAGAGGAAAAAGGTTCCCCACCCCTGCTCTAGAGGCTTCTCAATTCTTACATTTAATAATAAGAAGAAGAAGCCGACTCCGAGCTGTCCGACTTCAGGCGAGCTTTTTGAGACCTCCCCCGGCTGCGATCGGCTACTCTCGTCTACTTTCGAGGCGAGCCGCAACGCGTCTCAAACAAGCCTAATATTAGGCCTAATATTAGACAGCTCGGAGTCGGCTTCGTCTTCTTCTTCTTCTTCTCTCGGTTTTTTGGCGGATTGCAAACAGCTTGAAGGTGCATACCGCCACCTCCGGAGTCGGCTTGACTCGGTTTGCATTTATAAAGAATGCACACATGTGTTTAATCGTTAATGACGACGAAATGCAGTTTAGCTTCTAACCAGGTGCAACAAGCAGTAAAGTGAAAAGTAATGTACACAATAGACAGAATAACATAAAGAATGAATTGAATGATGAATAAACAGTGAGTGGTATGAATACACTAGATATACACAGCAGCCTGAGAGCAGTATGAACAGTGTGTATGAATATGCTAAGATATATAAAGTATGAAAACGATAAGCAGTGCAAGTATAGTATAAAATATATAGATATTAATTTCATGATGATAAACATTGGGGAACAATGATGAACAATGGGAATGGATGTGGCGACGTAAAACTGACACAAAACAACAACAAACTTTTGCCCAGCCAATGGGAGAGCTTCATCAGCAGCACGTGGTAAAAACCACCAATGAGCGCTCAGCTCGAGATACCAGCGAGTCGTTTCCCATCAAGCATTTCGCTTCCGCAGCCCGTGGAGAGGAACTGCGCCGCCTCGCCGCGCCTCGCTCTCAAGGCTGCGAGCGTCTTTGTCCCGCGAGATTTCAACGTATCATGTAGGCGAGCCTCCAGAGCAAGTCGGACAAAATGACTAACCATCATGCAACGCACGAGCAAGACGTTGATCGAAATTGCGCAGGTCTCGCTTGTCTCAAACAAGCCTATTTATTTATGGATTTGTTGTCAAAGCTAGTGATGGCAGTTTGACACTGAAGCTTCGAACGGAGCTTCAACCCTGGACTTCCTATTCCATAGAAGCAGTGCTTCGAAGCTTGCTTCAAATCACGTGACATGTGACGTCCGAACCAGTAACTGCTTCATTTCCTGAATGAATCACTTGACTGGTTCACGGTCCATTCACGCGATTCAATGTACTGCCTCGTCTCGATTCTGACAGGTTGAAACAGTTTTGAATTTGAGCGCTTCAACACTTTATGACCGCTCTAAACAATGCGCAATGTGTGGGTTGTTGTCGTAGTTTGCGTTGTTGCTGTTGAGTTGTTCTTGGTATTGCATTTGAATTGTAGTATCATTATAGAGCAAGCCAGGAAGAAAGATAGGTCGTTCTGGCTCGGGAAACACTTTGAAATGTGGAGAAGTTGTGAACAAAAAGATAATTATCAGTAATATAAAAACAGTTAAATATTTCAAGGAATAGATAGTCCAGTGGGGAGAGCCGGCGGCCCGAATGCGGCGATGTCCTCCGCGCAGCTGGTTCAAAGCCCGGAATGGACGTATTTTAATCATTGCTTTTCAACTTTAATAACTGATAAAAGGCCCTCTCCGCCCAAAAACATGTCAAGCACTCTCTAGTCTCTTCTCAATAACCCAATACACACAATTATCAATCTTTAATTGCAAATAGAACATGATATTCAGTCTTAGTGTGTGTGTGCATCGAATATTTTTCAAGGCAAAGATACGTTAAACTCACTGCAGCCTTGCACTTCGCCAGGAGAGGTCGCTGTAACTGAAGCTTCGAGAAATGAACCTATTTCCGACACAATTGTCCAAGTGGTTCGACGCTTCATTCAAAGCTTCATTTTGCCATCACTAGTCAAAGCTCTTCAGATATTCATTGCTATCGAAGCCTATTATCTCTGGAAGCCGTGGCGCTGTAAAAAGTACAACCAATCATCTGAGCCGGCTAAAGTAACTGGATGGCCTACCTGCCTGCCAGCCTTCCATCTGGGTACAAACTTATCTCGTGCCCTCATTGGTCATGTGCGCGTTCGTGTGTGTTGGAGGAGGGGCTCTGTGAGGAAGGGGCAGATTTTCTCCGGTCGTGTATTTTCAAATTCTAGCGATCTCGAGCCGGTTTCTCAAACTTACCTCCCCCACCTTTAATGAAAAAAATATACATTTTTTAGTTTTTAAATTAAAATATCGAATTAAATCGTGCAGTTGTTGCAAAATAACCTATATAACACATTTAAACACATAAAAGCAATCTGTTTGATATGTTTCATGCATTTTTAAAGACCTTCTTAAAGAAAAGCTCACGTTTTATTTTGAAATTTAAATAAAAAGGTCACAATATTGACTTTTAATTGTGATGAATATAAAGTATAGAACATGCAAAGACATGTAGACTAGAGTATAATAGACAGCCTGTTTGAGATGCTGCATGCATTTTTCGAGACTTTATTAATAAAACCTTCCGATTTATTTTGAAATTGTAATGAAAAGGTCACAATTCATACTTTTAACCGTGCAACATGTGGACTGTAATCCATATAAACACATTTAAAGTGTTCAAAACAGTCTGATTAATATGTTTGATGTATGTTTTTGACATTTTATTAATAATAAATCGAATTTTTAGTTTTCTTAATAAAAATTTGTCAAAATATCGAATTAAACCGTGCAGTTGTTGCAGAATAACCCCACATAAACACAATGAAAGTATATCCAGATCTTTCTGTCAAAACAACACCTGTTATTTTTCAAATTTGGATAAAACCTTATAAACCCACCGGAAGCCCGGCCGCGCCTCTCTGTCCGGTTGTTTATGATGATGATGAGCTGCGAGCAACAAACACGGTGAGGAACTCTGATTAAACCTTTCATTAAAACGCGCTGATAAAGTTAGTTTAGGAGTTGAATGCATCAGGTGGAGGTGTTTAAAGGCTCGTGATGATATAGGCCTACTCTGTTTCTGATGACGAGACACGGGAGACGGATTTAAAGACACGTGCTGTCTGCTTCTGGGTGATTTTAGGGGGAATCTGGTGCTGCTTTTCATGCTTAAGGCGAGACACGACAGGTGAATAGATATACTTTTACTTAGATATCAGCTAGAAATTGTTACAGTTAATTACTTACATTAAGGCAATTGTTTTTTGTATTACAAGTTTTCTGAAATAGCATGTTTAAATATGCAAATGAGCCATAATCTCATTAAATATGCGCATATTTTAACTGCGGTCAACTCAGCCGTCTCTCGCATTTGCTTGGTCAAATGAGCAGCGCTTCATTTTTGAGTGCGCGATTAATAGCGTCTTTACGGTAATCGCCGAGAAGCGGCGCTGACGGCAGTACACGAGCTGATGTTATATTTGATCAATCAATCAATGATATTTGATGAGGGATAAAATAATTTTTAGCCATAAGTTCTTAATAAAATTGGTACTGTTGGACTCAGTACTTGTTAGACTACTACCACAAATACAATGAAGTACTTTTACTGTGTACTATTTGAGTAATACTCTGTCAAACTCCCCTCCAGAGAACAATAATGCATGTTTACTGCCATCTTTGATGAGAGATAAAATGATTTTTTGTCATAAGTTCTCAGTGAAAGTGGTACTGCTGGACAGAGTACAATTGGAGTACGACCACAAGTACAATCAAGTACTTTTATCGTGTACTTTTTGAGTAATACCCTGTCAAACTCCCCTCCAGAGTACAATCATGTATGTTTTCTGCCATCTTTGATGAGAGATAAAATGATTTTTTGCCATAAGTTCTCAGTGAAAGTGGTACTGCTGGACAGAGTACTACTTGGAGTACGACCACAAGTACAATCAAGTACTTTTATCGTGTACTTCTTGAGTAATACCCTGTCAAACTCCCCTCAAAATACAAATGCCTGTTTTGGAGTCTTCAAAAGGTGCAAAAGAAGGACTTTACATTTTGTTAAAGACAGGACTATTGTAATACAGTCAAGAGAAGAGATAAGAGAATCAAGCACATTTCACATTTCAGGAACACAAATCTGAACATTGGATAAAGCCAGGTTCAAAGTTTGTGTTTCATTTTGTAGTCATATTAGAATCTAAAGTTTTTACCGAAGGGATTTTGGATATTTCTTTTTATCACTCCATAAATCAGACTGTCAACAGCCGTAACATATCAATTTTTGCCATGTTTTTAGGTATACAATGTTAAATAATTCAGGCTATGATTTATATATGAACAAACCCTTCTGTAAAAGCCTTCATAATATTGATAGGAATATAACTGGAAGGTTTGGTGTATGTACGTGCTACTGAAGTTGATATTTCTTACTCAGAATAGGAGAAAAAACTCATTTTGAGAAAACGACCTTTGGCAAGAGCAAGATTAAAACAACAGATATAAAATAAGAAATGTAATAAAAGACAAAGTAATCGAGACACATTTTGCAAGACTGAAATGTATATCAAAAAATAACATATTTTAAAATAGCTATAATGATATCCTGAAGCAGTGTTTTTAGAGTTAAGGGGCTTCAAATCAGAAATGACTGCATTGGGAAACATAAAAGACATTTGATAGAAAGTAATCTAGTTAGATAATTGTTTGTATTTTAATCAATTACATTTTTATGACAATTAATCCTTTACTTAATACTTAAAGTCTTAAAGAGTAAAAAACGGCTACAATCTCACAATTTATAAAATAAATCACATTATTTTTAGATTGTAAGTGTAAAATAAAACTTGTCTTAGTTAGGTTGACGCCAGGATATACAAATCATAATTACTGGGGGGAACTATTTCTTTAATTCACAGCAAATTTGACCTGGCAGCTTAAATAGAGCGGCATGTTTAGGAGAATGTGTTTGGTTGGTTGTAAGAGGGACGAGGCGCGTCACGTGTTCATGTATCATTGGTGCTCGAGTTGACTGCCTGACTGAGCTCACAGGCTTCGCCCCATTCCTACAACTCTCTATAATTATGATAGTGTGAGGTCTCCTAAATGTAACTGCATGCTCAGATTCTTCACGTTTTTTCAACACTTTGTCATCAAATAAGTTGAAATGCCTGCATGTTCCCTGGATGGACACTAGATGGCACCCAATGCCAGTTTTAGAGAATCTCATGATACACAGACTTTGGTTTGGTTTTAAAATAGCCTGTGAAAAGAAAACTGACTGCATTAAAGGAAGTAGAATCACAACTGAAAGACATACAATGAGATACTAGTGATAACTTATTGCCTAATTGTGTCGAGTACAACACATTTTAGGATTGAATTCCTACCCTAGGTGTTATATCAGGTCTGCACCGGGTAGTCAAATGTTAAAGTGATGCCAGAAAATAATATTTCTGTTCGTCAAAAGCTGTATAATTACTCCAGAAATAGCTTTGTTTTTACGGAGCTCTGACTTCACGTTGTTGTTTACGTCCGCTGTGCCATCTTGTATACGGGCGTCTTGTTCTTGATATATCTTCAGAGGTGGGAAGTAGTGGAGTACAACAACTTCGTTACTGTACTTAAGTACATTTTTCTGGTATCAGTACTTTACTCCACTACTTGTTTTTCTGACGACTTTTTACTTTCTACTTCTTACACTTTGAACACAAATACTTGTACTTTCTACTTCTTACATGTTGAACCCAAATACCTGTACTTTCTACTTCTTACATGTTGAACCCAAATACCTGTACTTTCTACTTCTTACATGTTGAACCCAAATACCTGTACTTTCTACTTCTCACATGTTGAACACAAATACCTGTACTTTCTACTTCTTACATGTTGAACCCAAATACCTGTACTTTCTACTTCTTACACTTTGAACCCAAATACCTGTACTTTCTACTTCTTACATGTTGAACCCAAATACCTGTACTTTCTACTTCTTACATGTTGAACACAAATACCTGTACTTTCTACTTCTTACATGTTGAACACAAATACCTGTACTTTCTACTTCTTACATGTTGAACTCAAATACCTGTACTTTCTACTTCTTGCATGTTGAACACTAATACCTGTACTTTCTACTTCTTACATGTTGAACCCAAATACCTGTACTTTCTACTTCTTACATGTTGAACTCAAATACCTGTACTTTCTACTTCTTACACTTTGAACCCAAATACCTGTACTTTCTACTTCTTACATGTTGAACCCAAATACCTGTACTTACTACTTCTTACATGTTGAACCCAAATACCTGTACTTTCTACTTCTCACATGTTGAACACAAATACCTGTACTTTCTACTTCTTACATGTTGAACCCAAATACCTGTACTTTCTACTTCTTACACTTTGAACCCAAATACCTGTACTTTCTACTTCTTACATGTTGAACCCAAATACCTGTACTTTCTACTTCTTACATGTTGAACACAAATACCTGTACTTTCTACTTCTTACATGTTGAACACAAATACCTGTACTTTCTACTTCTTACATGTTGAACTCAAATACCTGTACTTTCTACTTCTTGCATGTTGAACACTAATACCTGTACTTTCTACTTCTTACATGTTGAACCCAAATACCTGTACTTTCTACTTCTTACATGTTGAACTCAAATACCTGTACTTTCTACTTCTTACATGTTGAACACTAATACCTGTACTTTCTACTTCTTACATGTTGAACACTAATACCTGTACTTTCTACTTCTTACATGTTGAACACAAATACCTGTACTTTCTACTTCTTACATGTTGAACACAAATACCTGTACTTTCTACTTCTTACATGTTGAACACTAATACCTGTACTTTCTACTTCTTACATGTTGAACACTAATACCTGTACTTTCTACTTCTTACATGTTGAACACAAATACCTGTACTTTCTACTTCTTACATGTTGAACTCAAATACCTGTACTTTCTACTTCTTACATGTTGAACTCAAATACCTGTACTTTCTACTTCTTACATGTTGAACTCAAATACCTGTACTTTCTACTTCTTACATGTTGAACCCAAATACCTGTACTTTCTACTTCTTACATGTTGAACACTAATACCTGTACTTTCTACTTCTTACATGTTGAACACAAATACCTGTACTTTCTACTTCTTACATGTTGAACACAAATACCTGTACTTTCTACTTCTCACATGTTGAACCCAAATACCTGTACTTTCTACTTCTTACATGTTGAACACAAATATCTGTACTTTCTACTTCTTACATGTTGAACCCAAATACCTGTACTTTCTACTTCTTACATGTTGAACACAAATATCTGTACTTTCTACTTCTTACATGTTGAACTCAAATACCTGTACTTTCTACTTCTCACATGTTGAACCCAAATACCTGTACTTTCTACTTCTTACATGTTGAACACAAATATCTGTACTTTCTACTTCTTACATGTTGAACACAAATACCTGTACTTTCTACTTCTTACATGTTGAACTCAAATACCTGTACTTTCTACTTCTTACATGTTGAACCCAAATACCTGTACTTTTTACTTCTTACATGTTGAACACAAATACCTGTACTTTCTAATTCTTACATGTTGAACACTAATACCTGTACTTTCTACTTCTTACATGTTGAACACAAATACCTGTACTTTCTACTTCTCACATGTTGAACCCAAATACCTGTACTTTCTACTTCTCACTAGTTGAACCCAAATACCTGTACTTTCTACTTCTTACATGTTGAACACAAATACCTGTACTTTCTACTTCTTACATGTTGAACACTAATACCTGTACTTTCTACTTTTTACATGTTGAACACAAATACCTGTACTTTCTACTTCTCACATGTTGAACCCAAATACCTGTACTTTCTACTTCTCACTAGTTGAACCCAAATACCTGTATTTTCTACTTCTTACATGTTGAACACAAATACCTGTACTTTCTACTTCTTACATGTTGAACACAAATACCTGTACTTTCTACTTCTTACATGTTGAACACAAATACCTGTACTTTCTACTTCTTACATGTTGAACACAAATACCTGTACTTTCTACTTCTTACATGTTGAACTCAAATACCTGTACTTTCTACTTCTTACATGTTGAACTCAAATACCTGTACTTTCTACTTCTTACATGTTGAACACAAATACCTGTACTTTCTACTTCTTACATGTTGAACTCAAATATCTGTACTTTCTACTTCTTACATGTTGAACACTAATATCTGTACTTTCTACTTCTTACATGTTGAACTCAAATACCTGTACTTTCTACTTCTTACATGTTGAACTCAAATACCTGTACTTTCTACTTCTTACATGTTGAACTCAAATATCTGTACTTTCTACTTCTTACATGTTGAACTCAAATACCTGTACTTTCTACTTCTTACATGTTGAACACAAATACCTGTACTTTCTACTTCTTACATGTTGAACACAAATACCTGTACTTTCTACTTCTCACATGTTGAACTCAAATACCTGTACTTTCTACTTCTTACATGTTGAACCCAAATACCTGTACTTTCTACTTCTCACATGTTGAACACAAATACCTGTACTTTCTACTTCTCACATGTTGAACACAATTACCTGTACTTTCTACTTCTTACATGTTGAACACTAATACCTGTACTTTCTACTTCTTACATGTTGAACACAAATACCTGTACTTTCTACTTCTTACATGTTGAACACAAATACCTGTACTTTTTACTTCTTACATGTTGAACTCAAATACCTGTACTTTCTACTTCTTACATGTTGAACACAAATACCTGTACTCTCTACTTCTTACATGTTGAACACAAATACCTGTACTTTCTACTTCTCACATGTTGAACACAAATACCTGTACTTTCTACTTCTCACATGTTGAACACAAATACCTGTACTTTCTACTTCTCACATGTTGAACACAAATACCTGTACTTTCTACTTCTTACATGTTGAACTCAAATACCTGTACTTTCTACTTCTTACATGTTGAACACAAATACCTGTACTTTCTACTTCTTACATGTTGAACACAAATACCTGTACTTTCTACTTCTTACATGTTGAACTCAAATACCTGTACTTTCTACTTCTTACATGTTGAACACAAATACCTGTACTCTCTACTTCTTACATGTTGAACACAAATACCTGTACTTTCCACTTCTCACATGTTGAACACAAATACCTGTACTTTCTACTTCTTACATGTTGAACACAAATACCTGTACTTTTTACTTCTTACATGTTGAACACAAATACCTGTACTTTCTACTTCTTACATGTTGAACACAAATACCTGTACTTTCTACTTCTTACATGTTGAACTCAAATACCTGTACTCTCTACTTCTCACATGTTGAACACAAATACCTGTACTTTCTACTTCTTACATGTTGAACACAAATACCTGTACTTTCTACTTCTCACATGTTGAACACAAATACCCGTACTTTCTACTTCTCACATGTTGAACACAAATACCTGTACTTTCTACTTCTTAAATGTTGAACTCAAATACCTGTACTTTCTACTTCTTACATGTTGAACACAAATACCTGTACTTTCTACTTCTTACATGTTGAACACAAATACCTGTACTTTCTACTTCTCACATGTTGAACACAAATACCTGTACTTTCTACTTCTTACATGTTGAACACTAATACCTGTACTTTCCACTTCTCACATGTTGAACACAAATACCTGTACTTTCTACTTCTCTCATGTTGAACACAAATACCTGTACTTTCTACTTCTTACATGTTGAACACTAATACCTGTACTTTCTACTTCTCACATGTTGAACCCAAATACCTGTACTTTCTACTTCTTACATGTTGAACACTAATACCTGTACTTTCCACTTCTCACATGTTGAACACAAATACCTGTACTTTCTACTTCTCACATGTTGAACACAAATACCTGTACTTTCTACTTCTTACATGTTGAACACTAATACCTGTACTTTCTACTTCTTACATGTTGAACTCAAATACCTGTACTTTCTACTTCTTACATGTTGAACACTAATACCTGTACTTTCTACTTCTTACATGTTGAACACTAATACCTGTACTTTCCACTTCTCACATGTTGAACACAAATACCTGTACTTTCTACTTCTCACATGTTGAACACAAATACCTGTACTTTCTACTTCTTACATGTTGAACTCAAATACCTGTACTTTCTACTTCTACATGTTGAACACTAATACCTGTACTTTCTACTCTTACATGTTGAACTCAAATACCTGTACTTTCTACTTCTTACATGTTGAACACTAATACCTGTACTTTCTACTTCTTACATGTTGAACACAAATACCTGTACTTTCTACTTCTTACATGTTGAACACAAATACCTGTACTTTCTACTTCTTACATGTTGAACACAAATACCTGTACTTTCTACTTCTTACATGTTGAACTCAAATACCTGTACTTTCTACTTCTTACATGTTGAACTCAAATACATGTACTTTCTACTTCTTACATGTTGAACTCAAATATCTGTACTTTCTACTTCTTACATGTTGAACTCAAATATCTGTACTTTCTACTTCTTACATGTTGAACTCAAATATCTGTACTTTCTACTTCTTACATGTTGAACTCAAATACCTGTACTTTCTACTTCTTACATGTTGAACTCAAATATCTGTACTTTCTACTTCTTACATGTTGAACTCAAATACCTGTACTTTCTACTTCTTACATGTTGAACTCAAATACCTGTACTTTCTACTTCTTACATGTTGAACTCAAATACCTGTACTTTCTACTTCTTACATGTTGAACTCAAATACCTGTACTTTCTACTTCTTACATGTTGAACTCAAATACCTGTACTTTCTACTTCTTACATGTTGAACTCAAATATCTGTACTTTCTACTTCTTACATGTTGAACTCAAATATCTGTACTTTCTACTTCTTACATGTTGAACTCAAATACCTGTACTTTCTACTTCTTACATGTTGAACCCAAATACCTGTACTTTCTACTTCTTACATGTTGAACTCAAATACCTGTACTTTCTACTTCTCACATGTTGAACACAAATACCTGTACTTTCTACTACTTACATGTTGAACCCAAATACCTGTACTTTCTACTTCTCACATGTTGAACACAAATACCTGTACTTTCTACTTCTTACATGTTGAACCCAAATACCTGTACTTTCTACTTCTCACATGTTGAACACAAATACCTGTACTTTCTACTACTTACATGTTGAACTCAAATACCTGTACTTTCTACTTCTTACATGTTGAACTCAAATACCTGTACTTTCTACTTCTTACATGTTGAACACAAATACCTGTACTTTCTACTTCTCTCATTTCCCAAACAGCTGGTTCCTTTAGTCTGAATGTGTGTTTGATGCGTGATCATTATTCTTTAGTCATTGCGTGCCTATTGATTTGAACACGATCCGTGTATCCATCATTTCCTGGTCTTCTCTAAAGAAGAGGGACCAATGGAAACGTTGTCATGTTGCCGTTGTTCAGCATGGAAACATTCATTAGCTAACAATGACATTATTGTTCTATTAATATAAAGGGAGGTCAGGTACTCTTTAAAGCAGCTGCTAGTTATGGGTACTTTTTACTGAAGTACATTTCAAAGCCTCTTTACTTTCCACAGTATCACCTCATACTATATCTTTCTAGAAACCCCTGTACATGTAGAAGTCTTTTGGACAACATTTCAGACTACTTCTCTCTCCACCGTTAAAAAGTCAGTGCAAAGCTACAACCTTTTCAGAGCCACAACATATGGATTTGTGTTTAAATAAATAAAATATTGCAATGTTAGCCTGCAAAATGCAGATGGAGCACTTTATGTTAACGATGCATTGTGGTAGGGCTGTGCGATTATGGCAAAAATCATAATCACGATTATTTGGGTCAATAATTGATATCACGATTATTTTGACGATTATTCATTGACCGTTTATTGAACTTTAAAACAAATAATATTTTACCAATAAACAAGATCAACAAATATGTTGGAGCGCACTTCCAAAACCATACTAAACATATATTATTAATATGATAAATAAAAATAAATTAGACCAAAATAAATTAAATCAAATATGATGCAGTGCACTGTCACAACCTACTGAGAACTCCTTAACATATAGCCAACATGTTGGTAAAACATATTCAACATATTCCACTTAGGGCTGGGCGATTTGGCCTAAAAATAAAATCGTGATTTTTTTTTTTCTTCTAACTAATGGACAATTTTCGATTTAAACCTGGATTTTTTTCAGTTTTTTTCTAAACAAACCAGACCAAGGCTCTTTTTAAGTGAACGACGGGAGCCGGCTCTCGCCCGCGAACGAGCCGTTTTTTTATTTTTTTTGCGGAGGGATCTAGATCGGCATGAAGGCACATTATGCAATGTGCACATCATCCCGCTTATTACACATGGCCACATTCTCAACAAAGTAACGACATGACTCCCAATATTAATTGAAATGGATTTAGAAAATGATGTTATTGACTTAAAAAATAGTTTTATGTATTGATTTAAATTGACATGCATCCGCTAAGAAAAGTAGTCCGTTGTTACTGTTTGAACTAACGTAGCAACGGCAGGAACTGCTTCGATGGTGTTTTTGAGGAGCTTTTTGATTACAGATTTGAAAACATCGTTGCTTGCTTTAAAAGTAGCACACTTCATGATGTCAGACCTTGGGAAGTATCTAGATATCCCTGCCCTAATGCCAGAGGAACTGCACACTGAATATGTGTCGCCGTTTGATGTCTATGTCTGGACCGCTGCGTAACGAGGAGGGTTTCTGCCCCGTTACTTCTCTTCTTACTTCTATAAGAATAAAACACGGAGGACGGAGATCTCTTTTCCTCCCCCTCTACAGACCGCCCAGCAGCTGATCTCAGAGCACGCTCCCCTCTCCTGCAGGGGGGCGTGGTCAGCTGCAGCTCACAGAATCAGCCCCTGCAAAAACAGCGCTGGAAAAAGCAAATGAGGCATGGCTAAAATGCAAGATATTTTTGGTATTTTAAAAAAAAAATTTTTTTAAATACTTTATATAGGTCGATACAGTAGCCCCTTTTTAAAAAAAAATAGTTTGTATAGGTGTTGCTATCTGTTTTGTGTAGCGTGGTTTTACAAGCAAGTCAATGCATTCATTGGGTGGTATCAGAGATTTACACGGGTCTGTAAATGCAATGAAAACAATTGGCCACAGCAAATCATTTATATTAAACTTTATTTACTCTTGAATACTTCAGTACAAGTAATTTAAGTGATATATGTGTACACAGAGCTGCAGATCGGGTAGTCACAGGCAATGTGGCTGAGTTTTGTGCGCGTTCTGGAAAGTGAGAGAGTAAGCTATTACGGAGTCCCTTAAAGCAAAACAAATCTGCGGAGTCTAGAAATGTTTTTAAATCGCGATTTTTCGGTTCAGCCATTTCACAAACCGTAGGAAAGTAAAAATGCAAATTAATCGTTAAAACCGAAAAAATCGCCCAGCCCTAATTCCACTCAGTTAAACGTTGAAGGCTGGCCAACCGTCATGGTCCAGAAGTAACAGAAAATAAATGTTGAACTACAATTTAAGACCAAATAAAAATGTTTAGGCCACCATGGCAAATGCTGGTAGGGCTGCTCATGTCATCTCTTAAAGATGTTTTGCAAGAAACACCAGCCTGTTTACATGGTCTGGTTTCAGAGATGAGCGCAGGCAGGTGACAATATTGCCACCTGTACTGAAGACCCTCAGCCACGCCCCGACACATGGGGTGACGCCGGCCAATCACAAAGCTTTGATGCGTTCAAGTGCATTATTCTGGCACAGGAAGATTATGTTACAGGACATTAACGATAAAACAGAATATTGTTGTTCTATTTTTAGACACATCTCGCGATCGACTGGTTGGGCAACCCTGGGCTAGACCATAGGTCTGTTGTGGTGGCAAAGTAGTCAGCTGAAGCCACATCTCTCTCAACTTCCCCACGGCATTTGTCATATAGCGCAGGCAGCGCAGACCTGCTGAAATAATACCGAGACGGCATCGCGTAACGCTTGTCCAACGTGTTGACAAGTTGCTTAAAGCCCTGGTTGCTAACAGTGCTAACTGGGCACATATCTTTAGCGATGTGGAATGTAATGACAAAGTACTTAGTGGAAATAGTTTTACCCTTCTTTTTAACGAGTTGCTGCTCTTGTTCTGACATCTTCGCTCGCGCTGAACACTCACAACACATGTCACTCCCACGTGGCCGAGTGGGCTTTTAGGGAGGGGCGAAAGCGCACCCAGCAAAATAATCGTATTTTGTCAATTATGCTGTTTTCATAATCGTCGCAAGCCATAATCGTAATCGCGATTAAAGTACGATTAATTGCACAACCCTACATTGTGGGATACCTTCAGCTAAACACTACATCATGGCAAACTTTGCATGACTTGCGATATTGTTAGTAGTAAGTGCTTTTGGACACAGCAGATGCTTCTTGTTTGTTAGCTACACCTGGCTGAAACCAGTGATGGAAGGAAACAAGAACTTTTACTCAAGTACTGAACAAAGTGCTTGTCGTGGCTTCATTCTTTGCTTTAAGCCACTTGGACGTCTTTTACAGATTTTTTGTAACGCCTTTCCTTCCATGTGATCTTTTTTACTCACGGTTTGATGACTTACTTGGCCTCCGGCGGTGTTGATATTGTGTTTTGCATTTACTTAAATAAAATGTCACACATTCAACAAAGAAAACAGGCCTTTACAATAGTCAAAACAAATCAAACAAAAGAGGCAAAACTCAAATAAAATAATAAACAACTTAGGAGCTCTTTCTTTCCTTCCAAGTATAGGCTTCGGAAACTTTAATGGATGAAAGCTTTGCCTCGACAGCGTCTTTCCGACAGGTTGCCCATTTCCGTCTCTTTAGAGTCTGGGAATTGTAGTCCTTTAAACTAGGGATCGACCGATATGGCTTTTTCAAGGCCGATACCGATTATTAGTAATCAAGGAGACCGATAACCGATATTTGGAACCGATATACATTTGCAGTAAAATCAGAAAATCTTGGTGTCAAAATGTAGAATAACACAAACTCCAACACAACTTCTTTGAAATGCATTTAAGCATATATTATGTTTAATGAACTTATCCCCTATTAACGAAACGCTGCACGCACCCCCAACTCTGACGGACTTCCCGCGTTGTTAGCAGAGTAAGCATAACTTCATTGCTGTTTAGCATCCAAATAAGCGGAGGAATAACGAAACATCAGAGACAGTGGCATTTCATTCAACGGACTCTCCCATTGGAGGCGTGGCTTTATTTATACCCATCATGACCTTTAACCTGTTACGCTATTGGCTTCCGGTCATGCACAACAAATAACACAAATTGGTTCACATTTACCTGAATGTTAACACGCGTCCCTGTGTAACTGGGAAACTGATAGGATTGGATCATAAGATCGTGGTGTTTTTGCAACTTCAGCATAGGGGATAGTGATGTTTATTGAACTTCGGCTTTCAACTGACTTACATTCGAAACACATGTATGGCTCTGCCGCTCAGCGCTGCTGCTTGCTTCAGTCTGTGTCTGCGTTCTTTCGCACCTGCCTGTAATCTGAGAAGGTCCCGCCTCTCTGGCTGGCTCCTGCCCGGAAAATCTTCAGTGTTGATTGACACTTCAGTAATAGCCTCAGATAGCGCTGTGGGCGGGACATAGACTGGTAACTGCATCCAGAGAAACGGCCGCATCAGAGCCAAAGTTTTATCGGCAATTTGATAAAAAAGGCCGATACGATAATTGGTCAAATGCGGAATTTCGGCCCCGATAATCGGTCGACCCCTACTTTATACTGTGTTGACTACAGACGTCACGATTATGTGGCCTTTTTTTATAAAAACAAAATACTGGCTCTAACAGTACTGTTTTGAAATATTTGGACTCAAGTATTTCCATTTAAAATTACTTCATACTTCTACTCTGTAACTGTATTTATTTTTAACTAATACTTTTGTTCTTTTACTTAAGTAACATTTAGAAATCAGGACTTTTTAGAGTATTTTAAGATCATAGTATTTACATTACATTACATTGCATTTAGCTGTCGCTTTTATCCAAAGCGACTTACAATAAGTACATTCGACCAGGAAGACACAACCTTGAAGAAAACAGAATCATATAAGTACATCAGGTTTCATAGAGCCAAACATTTCAAGTGCTACTCAACTGGCTTTAGGTAAGCCAGTCCTTTATTAGTATAAAAGTGCTTCGTTAATAGTTCTAACGCTCGAAGTGGAGTCGAAAGAGATGAGTTTTCAGTTTGCGCCGGAAGATGTGTAAGCTATCTGCCGTCCTGATGTCAATGGGGAGCTCATTCCACCATCTTGGAGCCAGGACAGCAAACCCACGTGTTTTCGCCGATGGGAACTTGGGTCCCCCTCGCAGCGAGGGTGCAACGAGTCGTTTGGCTGATGCAGAGCGTAGTGCATGCGCTTGGGTGTACGGTTTAACCATGTCCTGGATGTAGGAAGGGCCAGATCCATTCGCAGCATGGTAAGCAAGTACCAGTGTCTTGAAGTGGATTCTAGCAGTTACCGGAAGCCAGTGAAGGGAGCGGAGGAGCGGAGTGGTGTGGGAACATTTAGGAAGGTTGAAGACCAGACGAGCCGCTGCATTCTGGATGAGCTGCAGAGGTCGGATGGCACATGCAGGTAGACCAGCCAGGAGGGAGTTGCAGTAGTCTAGGCGTGAGATGACGAGAGCCTGGACCAGAACCTGAGTCGCTTTCTGTGTCAGCTGGGGACGTATCTTCCTGATGTTGTAAAGCGTGTATCTGCAGCAACGGGTTTGTAGCAGCGATGTTTGCAGTGAAGGACAGGTTGTTATCTAGGGTCACACACAGATTCCTTGCAGTCTGAGTCGGGGAAACAACTGAGGTACCGATGTTGATTGTTAGGTCAAGAGTGGGACAATCTTTTCCCGGGAGGAAGAGCAGCTCAGTCTTGTCAAGGTTGAGCTTGAGGTGATGAGCAGACATCCACTGAGAGATGTCCGCTAGACAAGCAGAGATGCGTGCGACGACCTGGGTCTCTGAGCGGGGGAAGGACAGAATTAATTGGGTGTCGTCAGCGTAGCAGTGGTATGAAAAACCATGCGGGCTAATGACTGATCCGAGCGAGTTTGTGTACAGGGAGAAGAGGAGGGGACCAAGAACAGAGCCCTGAGGGACCCCCGTAGTTAATTGACAAGGGTCGGACTCAGACCCTCTCCAAGTCACCCTGTAGGTACGGTCTTTCAGGTATGAGGTGAGGAGGGAAAGTGCAGAGCCTGAAACTCCAAGTTCTTGGAGAGTGCGAAGGAGGATCTGATGATTCACCGTGTCGAATGCAGCAGACAGGTCCAACAGGATGATGACAGAGGAGAGGGATGCAGTTTTGGCAGTGTGCAGTTCCTCCGTGACAGCAATGAGAGCAGTTTCTGTGGAGTGACCTGCCTTGAAACCAGACTGGTGCGGATCCAGAAGGTTGTTCTGATTGAGATAACAGGAGAGTTGTTTAAAGACAGCGCGTTCAAGTGATTTAGACAGGAACGGGAGGAGAGAGACAGGCCTGTAGTTTATAACATCAGACGGGTTGAGAGTGGGTTTCTTTAGGAGAGGCTTTACTCTTGCCTCCTTGAGACTGTTTGGAAAGTGACCAGAAGTTAGAGAAGTGTTGATGAAATGGGTGAGAAACGGTAGAATATCAGGAGCGATAGTCTGAAGGAGGTTTGAAGGGATAGGGTCCAGAGGACAGGTGGTAGGGCGGGCAGAGGTAATGAGGGTAAGAACCTCACTTTGGAGAGAGAGAGGAAAAGGTCAGTGTGTTGGTGGAAGGAGGGTCTGGTGACCCAGCGGTGAGTAAAGGTGAGTCAGAAAAAGAAGAGCGAATATCATCAACCTTTTTTTCAAAGTGGGTAACAAAGTCGCTTGACTGAAGTGAGGAGGGGGGAGGGGCTTTTGGAGGGTCCAAGAGGGTGGAGAAGATGGAGAATAGTTTTTTAGGATTGGAATAGGAAGATTGGATCTTATCTTGAAAGAAAGTGCTTTTTGCCTGAGAGATCGAAGCAGAGAAAGAGGAGAGGAGAGCCTGATAGGTTAGGAGGTCGTCACGGTGTTTGGATTTCCACCATTTCCGCTCTGCTGCCCTAAGGACGGTTCTATTAGCACGCAGTGCATCATTTAGCCAGGGAGCCGGAGGGGACTGACGAGCCTGCCGAGATGTCAGAGGACAGAGAGAGTCCAGAGTGGATGAGAGAGTAGAGAGGAGAGTTTCTGCAGCAGAGTTTGGAGGCAGGAGTTGGAACGAATCAGAGGAAGGGAGGGCTGAGAGCACCGACGAGGCAAAGGTAGAGGGGGAGAGGGAGCGAAGGTTACGGCGGACAAGTGTAGGATGGGAAGAGATTAGTTTGTTATGTTTGGAAAGGGATAGAGAGAATGAAATGAAGAAGTGATCGGATGTGTGGAGCGGGTTTACAGAGAGGTTAGAAGTAGCGCAGTTCCTTGAGAATATGAGATCAAGGACATTGCCAGCTTTATTTGTACTTTTACTTAAGTGTGCTCCTTTCAAAACTGGCTAAAACTGTTCGTAAGAGATTTGCCGCTTAAAATGAAAACAGGTGACATGTTTCTTCCAGTTATCCTTTTCTTTTTTTATATTATCAAACTGTAGAGGCCATATTGACATTCACATTCAAGCTTATTAGGCAACCAGTTGGTAAATGCGCTAAAATTGGAAAATGTAAGTGCTTTCTGCTAATAGTTAAAAACCCATTTTCTTCTGTTTTGCAGGTGTGTTTGAGCTTGTAACTCACAATGTGCTCAAATCCTGGCCTCCCAACGACTGGAACAGAAGTGCATGTAGTCATCAAGAGGCTTAACCTAAAGGACAGGTGTGGTATCATAGAGTTATGGGTCAACATGGACGATGAGAGGAAGCATATCTATGAGCAGATGAGAGAGGAAATCCAGAATCCTGACAGGAAGTTCGCTGGATCAGAAGGAAAACTCGGGGACCTTTGTCTGGTTTGCATCGATGGTGCCTGGCACAGAGCTCGGATCGTTTCCATTCAAAGTGACACTTGCAATGTTTTTGTAATCGACCAGGGACTGCTGCATATCACCACAAGCAAAGCGTTAGCATGGGGACATAAGGACAGTTTCCTCCTTCCTCCTGAAACTGAATCATGTATTCTCGCTAATGTCCTCTTCCTCGATAACAGGTGGCCAGAAAGAGCCTCAAAGTTTTTGATGTCTCTGCGTGGTAAGAAGTTTAGAGGCCTGGTTCAAGATGTGCTGAAGCCGAACAGAACCCTTCTACTCGACATACCCATGGTTTCCAAGCCGATGTGTATGTTTGGAGTTGCGAAGAAGATGGCGGTAGACGAGTTTAAGTGCCTTGTACAGAAATGTCTTGAAGTGGACCGCGTAACGCAAGAACGCAATCTGAATGTTGGGCGCAAACTTGAGAAGATCGACCAATACTTCTACCCAGATCTGTTAATGAATGCTTTTGAACATGTTATTGTGACAGAGGTAACTAACCCACACAACATATTTTGCCAACTTCACATTTTCTCCAAGGCGGTGAGACAATATCAGAGCAGATATGCAGCAGCATTATGAAAAGCACTCAGATTCAGGAGAGACTTCGCATTTGAACTGCGGGGATCCATGCGCTGCAAAAGGGATGGATGGAAAATGGCATCGCTCGTTACTGAAGCAAACCTTAACCAATGATGATGCTGTAGAAGTCTTCCATGTGGATGAAGGAAAAGTTGAATCGGTCTCCGTTGGAGACATTAGACCTCTGTACAGAGAACTTCTGAGGATGCCCGTTGTCACGTATCATTGTTCTCTTGAAGGTGTAACAGATGACGGAGCAGAAACGACCGGTTACTTGAGGTCCTTGCTTCTTAACAAAACTCAGGTGGCAAAGTTTAACCGCCACAATAAACCTCGAGATGTCTATCACGTCACTCTCTATGCAAATTGTGGTACATGCATCAACAGTAGTTTCATACAGAAGATGGGACATTTAGCTTCCTCTGATGTTGTCAACACTGAACAAGATTTAAATGTGCAGAACACAGTTGATGTTGATGTTTTACTGGAGGAAACTTTGCCAAACACAAAGAACCAATCAGTCAATGGATGGACCGATGAACCAACAACTGGCAGCAAAAACAGGGAACAACATCCATCCCCTCAAATACAGATCAACGGGCATCTTCCAACTGAGGTGCAAAACACTCCCCATGATGATGTGTTTGCTGTAGGAAGAAGCTTCAACGTTATGGTATCTTGTTTCGAAAGTCTACAGAAGTTCTGGTGTCAAACAACAGAAGATGGTGACTCTTTAGGACGCTTGATGAATGACCTGCAAAACCACTACGCATCCGCCCACCGTCAGCCACTCGTCGATTCAATCTGTGTGGCCCGAAGTCCAGACAACGGCATGTGGTACAGAGCAAAGATCATGGCGAGTCAACACTCCCCCGTTGTAGATGTGAGATTCATAGACTTTGGTCGAATGCGAACGGTTCCTCTGCGGGATATACACCTCATTGATCCGGCTTTCTTACAGCTGAATGCAAAGGCTTTTCAGTGCTGCTTATGCCAGCCTCCAGACAAGAAATCCACAAATCCCACTTGGACTGACAGAGAATTTCTGAAGTTTGCAGAATCATGTGCTAAGTCAGGCATTGGTTTGACTTGCACAGTAAAAGCTGCCACTTGTGATGAGGAAGGTCTCTTGCTAAATGTGCTAGATATTGAAACACCATCTGACGGTACATGCAGGTGTCCGACTAAAGAATACGCACAGAATGAAGCTCACAAAATGCAAAAATCTCCACCGGTTCAATCAGATTCATACAATTACTCCACACAAAACATTCAGGTGAATGGAAAAGAAAAAGTGTGGATAACGTCTTCAGGTAATGTCAATCTCTTCCACTGCCAACTGAACAGGAACTATCATCTGTTTGACAAAGTGATGAAAAATGTCAAACAACTACTCGGCAAGCAACAGTGCAAGGATCATCCACTTGGACTTAATAGCATTTGCTTTGCCAAGTACACTGATAAGCAATGGTACAGAGGACAAGTGGTAGAACTGTCTCCAAAACTTAAAGTACACTTTGTGGATTATGGTGAAACCCTGGTCGTGAATGAATGGGATATTTGCCCCTGTCCCACTGGAGAAAGTATTGTCAGAGCTCTCCCTGTTCAGGCTGTTCCACTGGGACTGTTTAATGTCCCTGCAGAAGTGCCACAGGAAATCAACCAGTGGTTTGCAGATCATGCCGTTGGCCAAAATCTGACCATTTCTGTGGTAGCTAAAGGGGAAAAGGGGAAGCTAATTGTTGAACTGTTCGATGGATCTCTGAGTGTAAATGCAATAGTCAGAGAGAGGATTTCAAATATGAAACCGGGGATGATGGCTCTTGTTCAGAAGACTGATCAGCAGCTTTTAAACATCATAAAACGTGCCACTAGCAACGAAACCTGTGCAAGAGATGAGCGGAGTTCCCAACCAGTTACTAAAGTCTCTTTGCCAGAGATTGAACATGAACAGACTTTAGATGAAGGAAGAAAAACAACCTCGGAAATATGCAGCAATGATTCAGAAGTGACACAACTTTCCCTTCTTTCTTGCCCCGAGGGAAATGGGAATATCAGCAAGTACACATGGCCAAACATTTCAGAAAGCAAGACAGTGGAGGTATATGCATCCTGCATTGGTGGACCACATTACTTCTGGTGTGAGTACGCAGATGAAGAGGAGCAGAACAAAGTGAAAAGTCTTGTTCAGGAAGCAGGACTGGCTCAGCAGGATATGACATTTCCTGAGACTCTCGGTCCTGGTAGTCCATGCCTTGCTCTGTTTGCCAGTGACAAACACTGGTATCGAGCTCAAGTTCTTCGCAGAGTTGAAGATACATTTGATGTTGTGTTTATCGACTATGGAAATGAGACTGAAGTTGACATCAAGAACGTGAGATCAGTGCCTCAGTGTCTGATGGAGATAGATCCTCAGGCCTTTCTGTGCTCTCTGGATGGATTTGATATGTCCAAAGGCTCCTGGGATGACCAAGTTCATGATGTCTTCTACAACCTTCTGGTTGATAAAGTCATCAGGGTGAAAGTGTTAAATATAGAAGAGCATTCAGACAGTGTGTTCCCTCAATATGCGGTGGCAATTGAGTGTGAAAATGTGGTTATGAATACCGTGATGCAGAAATACTGGAAACCGCTTCCCACAGAACATGCCAAACCTGAAATGGATGAAACCGAGACTTCCCTCCAAGACAATCAGACGGAGTCCAACGGAGACGTTCAGACGGAGTCCAACGGAGACGTTCAGACGGAGTCCAACGGAGACGTTCAGACGGAGTCCAACGGAGACGTTCAGACGGAGTCCAACGGAGACGTTCAGACGGAGTCCAACGGAGACGTTCAGACGGAGTCCAACGGAGACGTTCAGACGGAGTCCAACGGAGACGTTCAGACGGAGTCCAACGGAGACGTTCAGACGGAGTCCAACGGAGACGTTCAGACGGAGTCCAACGAAGACATTCAGACAGATTCCAACAAAGACAATCAGACGGAGGACAATCAGACGGAGGACATTCAGATGGCGGACATTCAGATGGCGTCCAACAGAGACATTCAGACGGAATCCAACAGAGACATTCAGACGGAATCCAACAAAGACATTCAGACAGATTCCATCAAAGACAATCAGACGGAGGACATTCAGACGGAGGACATTCAGATGGCGTGCAACAGAGACATTCAGACGGAGTCCAACAGAGACATTCAGACTGAGTCCAACGGAGACAATCAGACAGATTCCAGCGCCGCACATCTTAATGTTTCCACAGGAAATGTGAATGCTGGTATGTTCAAGGAGCCAAGCATCTCCAAAGACAAACAGGTGGAGGTATATGCATCCTGCATTGTTGGACCACATTTCTTCTGGTGTGAGTACGCCGATGAAGAGGAGCAGAAAAAAGTGACAAGTCTTGCTCAGGAAGCAGGACTGGCTCAGCAGGATATGACATTTCCTGAGACTCTCGGTCCTGGTAGTCCATGCCTTGCTCTGTTTGCCAGTGACAAACACTGGTATCGAGCTCAAGTTCTTCGCAGAGTTGAAGATACATTTGAAGTTTGTTTATCGACTATGGAAACGAGACTGAAGTTTGACATCAAGAACGTGAGATCAGTGCCTCAGAGTCTGATGGAGATAGATCCTCAGGCCTTTCTGTGCTCTCTGGATGGATTTGATATGTGCAAAGGCTCCTGGGATGACCAAGTTCATGATGTCTTCTACAACCTTCTGGTTGATAAACTCATCAGGGTGAAAGTGTTAAATATAGAAGAGCATTCAGACAGTGTGTTCCCTCAATATGCGGTGGCAATTGAGTGTGAAAATGTGGTTATGAATACCGTGATGCAGAAATACTGGAAACCGCTCCACAGAACATGCCAAACCTGAAATGGATCAAAACCGAGACTTCCCTCCAAGACAATCAGACGGAGTCCAACGGAGACATTCAGACGGAGTCCAACGGAGACATTCAGACGGAGTCCCAACGGAGACATTCAGACGGAGTCCAACGGAGACATTCAGACGGAGTCCAACGGAGACATTCAGACGGAGTCCAACGGAGACATTCAGACGGAGTCCAACGGAGACATTCAGACGGCGTGCAACGGAGACATTCAGACGGAGTCCAACGGAGACATTCAGACAGAGTCCAACGGAGACATTCAGACGGAGTCCAACGGAGACATTCAGACGGAGTCCAACGGAGACATTCAGACGGAGTCCAACGGAGACATTCAGACGGAGTCCAGCGGAGACATTCAGACGGAGTCCAGCAGAGACATTCAGACGGAGTCCAGCAGAGACATTCAGACGGAGTCCAGCAGAGACATTCAGACGGCGTGCAACAGAGACATTCAGACGGAGTCCAACAGAGACATTCAGATGGATTCCAGCGCCACACATCTTAATGTTTCCACAGGAAATGTGAATGCTGGTATGTTCAAGGAGCCAAGCATCTCCAAAGACAAACAGGTGGAGGTATATGCATCCTGCATTGTTGGACCACATTTCTTCTGGTGTGAGTACGCCGATGAAGAGGAGCAGAAAAAAGTGACAAGTCTTGCTCAGGAAGCAGGACTGGCTCAGCAGGATATGACATTTCCTGAGACTCTCGGTCCTGGTAGTCCATGCCTTGCTCTGTTTGCCAGTGACAAACACTGGTATCGAGCTCAAGTTCTTCGCAGAGTTGAAGATACATTTGAAGTTTTGTTTATCGACTATGGAAACGAGACTGAAGTTGACATCAAGAACGTGAGATCAGTGCCTCAGAGTCTGATGGAGATAGATCCTCAGGCCTTTCTGTGCTCTCTGGATGGATTTGATATGTGCAAAGGCTCCTGGGATGACCAAGTTCATGATGTCTTCTACAACCTTCTGGTTGATAAACTCATCAGGGTGAAAGTGTTAAATATAGAAGAGCATTCAGACAGTGTGTTCCCTCAATATGCGGTGGCAATTGAGTGTGAAAATGTGGTTATGAATACCGTGATGCAGAAATACTGGAAACCGCTTCCCACAGAACATGCCAAACCTGAAATGGATCAAACCGAGACTTCCCTCCAAGACAATCAGACGGAGTCCAACGGAGACATTCAGACGGAGTCCAACGGAGACATTCAGACGGAGTCCAACGGAGACATTCAGACGGAGTCCAACGGAGACATTCAGACGGAGTCCAACGGAGACATTCAGACGGAGTCCAACGGAGACATTCAGACGGAGTCCAACGGAGACATTCAGACGGCGTGCAACGGAGACATTCAGACGGAGTCCAACGGAGACATTCAGACAGAGTCCAACGGAGACATTCAGACGGAGTCCAACGGAGACATTCAGACGGAGTCCAACGGAGACATTCAGACGGAGTCCAACGGAGACATTCAGACGGAGTCCAGCGGAGACATTCAGACGGAGTCCAGCAGAGACATTCAGACGGAGTCCAGCAGAGACATTCAGACGGAGTCCAGCAGAGACATTCAGACGGCGTGCAACAGAGACATTCAGACGGAGTCCAGCAGAGACATTCAGACGGAGTCCAGCAGAGACATTCAGACGGAGTCCAGCAGAGACATTCAGACGGCGTGCAACAGAGACATTCAGACGGAGTCCAACAGAGACATTCAGATGGATTCCAGCGCCACACATCTTAATGTTTCCACAGGAAATGTGAATGCTGGTATGTTCAAGGAGCCAAGCATCTCCAAAGACAAACCGGTGGAGGTATATGCATCCTGCGTTGTTGGACCACATTTCTTCTGGTGTGAGTACGCCGATGAAGAGGAGCAGAAAAAAGTGACAAGTCTTGCTCAGGAAGCAGGACTGGCTCAGCAGGATATGACATTTCCTGAGACTCTCGGTCCTGGTAGTCCATGCCTTGCTCTGTTTGCCAGTGACAAACACTGGTATCGAGCTCAAGTTCTTCGCAGAGTTGAAGATACATTTGAAGTTTTGTTTATCGACTATGGAAACGAGACTGAAGTTGACATCAAGAACGTGAGATCAGTGCCTCAGAGTCTGATGGAGATAGATCCTCAGGCCTTTCTGTGCTCTCTGGATGGATTTGATCAGTGCAAAGGCTCCTGGGATGACCAAGTTCATGATGTCTTCTACAACCTTCTGGTCGATAAACGACTCAGAGTGACACTCCTGAACATGGACTACCATCCAGAGATCGCAGTTCCTCTGTATACAGTGGAGGTGGAGTGTGAGGGAGCGGTTGTAAATACAATGATGGAGAAATACTGGAAAGGATTGGACACGGGCGACGCTTCTGGAATGTGTTTGGAAGCAGGTTAGTAGACTATACTTTAACCTAAGGGCGCTTTGACAAGCTGTAGTCCAATTGGCAAGTCTGCTTGGAGATAATTGTATATGTTTCGTTAGTTTTCTTATTAATATTATTCAGTTTCATATTGTTAAATAATGTAGAAGTGTACGGCAGTGCAGGTCTGGAAAATGACTTGCAGAAGTCTTTGATATTGGTCAGAAATGTGGTGGATAAACATGGTTTTGGTGATAGCTGTAATCCTGATTTGGTTTTCCTAGCATACACATTTGGAACATTTTCAGAACCAACACTTCCAGATAAGGCTCTGGTTTTTAACCAATTTGTTGATCACTATTTCCCCCGAAAACATACACATTACAGGTTTGGTTGGAAATGATTTTTTTTATTTGTTCAATTAAAATAAACCAAACCTTGGCTTGTGAATGCGCCCTCAGAAAAGTCTTGTTGCGAATTTATATCGATTTGTTTTTTAATGATTGTTCTTTCATTAGAAGTTGGCCATGATTACAGCGTGATGAAGAATTTAAAGTCATCAAAGAATGGTAAGACCATAAAGCATTTATTTATATAATACATGTGCATTATTAAAAAAGACTTACTTTTAATATAAAATGTAATATGTGAACTAATTTTTCTTTTTTGCAGCTTTGGACCCATGAAACCCAGACGTGAATGAGCTGTCTCGCCTCTTGTTGACAAATACATTTTTAAGCAGAAAAATATAAAAAGATTTTAATAAATAAAGGAAATTAAACTTGTCATTTGGTTCTGTGTCAATATATCTATATCTATATATATATATATATATATACACATACATAGAGTTTGCGATTGAATAGTCCAAAAATCAGCTCCTAAGTTCTAACCAGTGGTGAGCCGTCAGGGCCCTCTAGGCCCTCTGTGAGGGCCTAAGATATTCGAAAAAATTATATTTGAAATAAAACAAAACATTTTTTTTAAAATATTATTTTGTTGTTACATTTTTCATTAGTTTTACCAAAATAACTTGATTTAAATTGTATTTAAAATAATATTTCCAAAGAAATAAATCCTTCGAATCTGCCTGTTCAGTTTATGTTGGAATGTGAAGGGTTAAATGCCGTCTCTGCGAGTTATGTGAAGACGGGAGAGCTTGTTGGTCCCTCTCTACATTCACAGAGGGCCCGCTATAGTAACTCAATGAGAGAGTAATGTCAAATGACAGTACAATTGACCAATCATATCTTCCCTCTAAATGGGCGGGCATTATTTTCGCGGACTTTATGACAAGTTCCGCCCGCTGTGAGGTCTATGCAAGTGGTGCAGTGACGCGTCCTAAAACCCGGAAGTAAGCTTCGCTCGGATTCCCTCGACAGAAAGCAACGGGATTTTTCCATAGGATTTTGGAAAATAGCTGGAAATAAGGTCTGTGGAAAACGAACCTGTTAGATAAATGCACGTTTTGTTCAGCCGGATAATATCCACATGTCTACCCTACTTTTATTATTTTCGAATCATAAATCTAATCGATAGATTTATGATCGATATATTTATAATTAGCATAAGTTCGTTCATGATGGCTCACTTCAGTGATAGTGATGACATCGTTGCGAAATTATTAACCGAGTCATTTTCAAGATTGAGTTCCAATGATAAACTGGAGTGGCAAAGGATCAGCTGAATGACCCGCCATCAAGTGCTTCATCCAAAAGGACAGGAGGATGGACTTTGTGTTTCAGTGATTTTATCATCAAAGGTAGACCAAAGTCATTTTCAATGCCGGTCGCCGTGCCGACTTAATTCATTTGTAATTGTTACTTGGCTGTGGGTGCCCTGTCATGATAGGTGTTTATATAAATTGTGTTGTTTTGTGTGGTAGAGGGTCGCTGTCATTGATGCGTTTTGCACCCCGGGCCGCTGTTTTAATATTCCGCTGAAGTATACGCTGTGACGTAATAACTCTTCTTTTTTTTCGGGGGGGGGTGTTAGAAATTAAAATCAATGTTTTGATGGCATAATGTACCTTAAATGTACCTTTAGTTTAAATGCTGTTTTATACTGAAAAACCAGAAGTTCTTGTGCACAACCAGTTAGACTTTTATTCTGAAAATCCTTCACCTCCGGTTAGCATTTAGCATGAGGCTAATATACCATTTCCTATAGAGGTGAATTTAGCAGCGATATGATATGATGGTGCACACCGAAACCTACTGATTTCAACACTACAACTATAGACGTCGAGATATTATTATTGTTGGATATTAAATGAAGGTACAGTTTATTTGAGTACGTTATCGCTTACAGATGTGGGTAGCATGTCACAACATTCGGAGCGACCGGAAATCGAATTGCTGTGAAGGATTTCCTGTATTTTTTGGAGTGTTGATTACAGCGTTTAGAATGTGTTGAATGGAAAGTCATGATAGAGTTAAGGAGGAGAAAAGGAGTGTTTAGATATATATTGAATGTACAATGTCTGTATACTGTGATATGTGTAACAACGGACATTAAATAGTCGGAGAGCCGGCCCCCAGGGAGGAGCCAGGAGAGGCTATATAAACAACGAAACCTGAGGGGTTCGGCCTCTTTTCTCTGCTAGCGAGGGCCAGAGGCAGCTGCTTTTCTGTCGGACTTATATCCTGTTTATGACTTTACCACGCGTTTTATTAATTAAAGTACCAATTTGAAAACATCTCAGAGACTCCATTTAGTCTTTTTAAGCTTCTCTTTCCTGGACGCGAGAATAACCATCACAGTTAACAGGGGTCAGAGGGCCTAGGTATAAAAGTCATGGCTCGCCACTGGTTCTAACCCTATCTCCTATTCCTTGACCTCTGAGTGAAAGGTCACAGGGTTAAGGGATAGTGGATAGGAGAATTCAAAAGGACTTAGGAGAAGAGACTGCGGTACTTTAGAGAATCGACTGCACTTTCACTATCCGACGTGTTTCTGATGCGCCAGCGGACGTCCTGAATGAGCGTCTGCTGCTGTGGGGAAACTATGGAGACTACAGTTCTCTATACAGCGGACTACAACATGGATGTTCAATAAGAACGAGGGACTCCTGTAAACTCATCTAGAGACTCTGTGCTCTGATGCTGTTGCTTTAGGCTTTATGAACGTGGACAACAGAGAAACATATTCTTCAGGACCAAAGCTGGAATTGAAATAAAAAAGGAAAGTGAAACTTCTGCTCGTCACCCTCTCCCTCCGGTCCACATTAATACAAATGATCCCAATACGTATGATTGATGAAAAGATCTTAAAATAAATACAGATGTATTTATTATAAACGTTAGTCCTTAACATCTATCACTGTGTATATCACCATTCAAACATCTTTTAAAAGTTGAACAAACCCCACACAGCTCAGTAAAGACTGTGAGATGTTGACTTTATTTGATCATTTTAGTAAAAACTAATGTTCATATTTCTCTTTTTGATTATAATACTGATGAACGTGCCCCCCCCCCACCTAGTGGCTGAAATGTGTTTGAAATATTTTCATTTTTGAGCAGTCGCATGTTGTGACGTATGTGTGTGTGTGACGTATGAGGTTAAGGACACAAGTTCCCTCGCTTTTTTTTTTTTGCATACTTGTGATTCAGCTATTGTATTACAATAAGATATGCAGCGATTTTTAAAACGTCCAATTTCTGGGACGTTTAAGGCGTCTACTTCTGCACTAAGTAGGACCCTGGTTAATAATATTGTAGCGTGTTCAAGTAACCAAGGGATATAGTAGTTATCAAATAAGTATAAGATGTGCAGTTATGATAAGTTCTACAGTTATCTAATGCATGTTGTTGGGGGGAGAGACCGCCCCTTCCATATGAGTGTGTGTGTACGGCGGGCATGAGGCGTGCATGACGGGACGAGTTGTGTTCGTATGTGGAAAAGTCATACTCAGTGCGGTGAGCGCTGGCTTTATTGCTACTGTATCCGTAGCACCCCACACAATAGTTGGGACTGTGTACTGACGTCAGTAAAAAAAGGTTTGCCACCCCAAGCGCAAATGTCAAACTCCGCCTATGGTCACATCCCCAAAAAAGAACTATGAAAACAAATGACAGACATAAATTGAACTCTTACATTTTTCTCAAAATTCAGAACTAAAAATTAAACCAGAATGTCTTTTCTGGAGAATCTTATTTTTATTTTTCACTCAGAATTTCGTTTTTTGGGAAAAAGGTCAGAACTCACTCTTTTTTACTCCGACTTTTGACTCAGCATTCTGACTTTAAAGGTGGGGTAGGTAATTCACTTCAGAAACACTTTTTGTTATATTCCATGGAATGCTCTTTACATCCGGATAGCAATGAATATATGAAATGCTTGCACAATAAATACATACAAAAGCATGTCATCTGTGGAAGCCGTGGTGCTGTAAAAAGCACGACCAATCATCTGAGCCGGCTAAAGTAACTGGATGGCCTACCTGCCTGTCAGCCTTCCATCGGGGCACAAACTCATCTCGTGCCCTCATTGGTCATGTGCACGTTCGTGTGTGTTGGAGGAGGGGCTCTGTGAGGAAGTCTGAAGGAAGGGGCAGATTTTTTGAGAAGGGTCTAGCTGCGGACAGAACACTACACGACACTACACGACACGATCCCACTTCTGACACCAATTGTGAAGCTGACAATTGAGCGGCCCGACCAAGCAAGGAGGCAGAGGCAGAACGTCCAAAATACAACCCGGTGTGGGCATTTATTAAGTCAGGAACACATGACACACAGCCTCAATCCTGCTGTTTCTCCCTGACCACAGCCTGCAGCCACCAGGATCTCACACACACTCCCTTCCATATCATGCATTAGCTAATTAGCTAATTAGCTGCTGACTACAGCTGCACAACAGTCACAGATCTTACTTCAGATACTGACTTATAAATTAACCAACTGGATTAAATGTCCCCGTCAACATAATGACATCATACACAAAAAAAGGCATTGGTCAAATGTAGGCACCTGTTCCAAGGAATACAAGTTGCAGGCCTAAGTAAGACAAAAGTTTAGTTTGAGATTTAAAGAAGGAATTATAAATAGGCAATAGTGTAATGCACTTGATATCTGATCATGAAGTAGCTCCACACATTGGATGGCAGATGGCTTTGGTGGTTAAAGCCTCTGCAGTAAAACACATTCACATGCTCTTTTATTTCTTCCGACAATGAATCCTGCACGCACACATGTACGGAAACCCAATGAGGCAAGGGGGAAAGAATATTCTGGTGATCTATTTTTTGATCAAAATCGTTTTGTCTCTTTTGTTTATGACTCAAGAACAGAACAAAGAAAAGGTTTTTGATGGGATCATTTTGTGGAAATTGGTGAACAAAAGTGTTTTGTCAGGTGTTGGAAATCTAATTTTCTCCATAATAGGCTGAAGTGCAACTCCATCCCATGTATGAAATAGGATTAAAAGCATTTTAATGTTTTCTTTCTTCATGCACTCTAAATCCAAGGCACATACATGGGCACTTAAAGAACACAAGTATAATATTTTACAAATGATTACAGCAAACATGTGCAATATATCAATTATTACAGCTCCGTGGGCAGTAAGGCGATATGGTCCGTTGTTATTGTGCATCCATGGGTAAAAGAGAAATGCATGTAGTGCTGAACACGTAACATGAACGTGCCGGGCAGCGCGGTCCCGTGGGTTAGATGCGCGTTCATAATGCCGAGGAAAATAACTCTCAGAATAACGTTATTAGCACATTTTACAACTTGAGGAACGATTTTTTTTAATAAGGGCTATACAAACGTTCATACTGGGTAGTTTATTTAGTTTAAAAAAAATTATTCAACGAGTTAGAGACCACAACGGAAGTGTAGTACCGCCATTTGGCCACAACGAATATTCTCATCAGACTCCGGCGCACTTCCTGGGGGCTTGGTTCAACCCTTTATATATACAGTCTATGGTTCAACCTCCACTGTCCGTGGCCGCAGCTAGACCCTTCTCAGCCACCGTAGTGTCGTGTCACCACTTATTTTTTATCGTTATTTGAGAGAAAACTCAGAACTCTAGTATTTGTTTTACTTTTACTTATAAACATGTTCTCATATGGCCCTCATCTTCTTCAGCGTAATGCAGTTTTCTCAGAGTGTCATCATGTGTTTATTTTAAATTAGTAAATGAACATGTTAGAAACAAAACAAGAAGCAAACTAAAAACAAAACACGTTCAAGGTATAAAGATTCAAGGCTTTTATCGTCATTTGTACATAGCAGTGTAGATAAATCAATGAGTAAATACAATACAATTGAATATAGTCAAATACATTTGACCCCTTACCCATCACAGCCCCCCTGCTTCCATTCGTACTGCTATCTATTTAATTGTTTTAATTTATTATGTGCCTCTTTGTTTGTTTGTTCCCCATGTAAAGCGGCCTTGGGCCCCTTGAATAAAATATTATTATTATTACATGCACCTGTGTTCACGCCCAGCAGGTGGCAGCACTGAGCCTTAGCAACACTAGCAGAGGCACCATGTTTGTTTGTCTCTGTTTCCAGGTAACCACTGAGGTGGAGATGACGGAGCTGCACGAGGCTGCAGCTGCAGGAGATCTGCTCCAAGTCCACGAGATTCTGAGGCTCAACGGATGTGATCCGAACCAGAAGGACGAGGAGTGGAGCTGCAAAACCCCCCTGCACTGGGCAGCTGCTGGAGGTACACACACCTGATACACACCTGTATTAATTAAGTATAGAGGTGGAAGAAGTACTCAGTCTCAGATATTTTGCTTGAAGTACCAATACTACCTTTTAGAAATACTTTGTTACAAGTCCTGCATCCACATATAGTTTGTAAGTAAAATTACACGCATATTGACAGTTAGATAAAATAATCGTTATATAAACTAACCTTTTCAGTATATATTTTTGTCTTTGAGCATAGAACAAAGAGGGTTGACTTTAACTAAATCTTTCCCCCTGTGTTTCCTGGGTCAGCTTCAGAGGTGTGAAGTAGTGGAGTACAAATACTTTGGTACTGTACTTAAGTACATGTTTCTAGTATCAGTATTTTATTCCACTACTTATTTTCCTGAATACTTTTTACTTTTCACAAATACCTGTACTTTCTACTTCTTACATGTTGAACCCAAATACCTGTACTTTCTACTTCTTACATGTTGAACTCAAATACCTGTACTTTCTACTTCTCACATTACATTACATTGCATTTAGCTGACGCTTTTATCCAAAGCGACTTACAATAAGTACATTCGACCAGGAAGACACGACCTTGAAGAAAACAGAATCATATAAGTACATCAGGTTTCATAGAGCCAAACATTTCAAGTGCTACTCAACTGGCTTTAGGTAAGCCAGTCCTTTATTAGTATAAAAGTGCTTCGTTAATAGTTCTAACGCTCGAAGTGGAGTCGAAAGAGATGAGTCAACATCTACTTCTTACATGTTGAACTCAAATACCTGTACTTTCTACTTCTTACATGTTGAACACAAATACCTGTACTTTCTACTTCTCACATGTTGAACTCAAATACCTGTACTTTCTACTTCTCACATGTTGAACACAAATACCTGTACTTTCTACTTCTTACATGTTGAACTCAAATACCTGAACTTTCTACTTCTTACATGTTGAACTCAAATACCTGTACTTTCTACTTCTTACATGTTGAACTCAAATACCTGTACTTTCTACTTCTTACATGTTGAACCCAAATACTTGTACTTTCTACTTCTTACATGTTGAACTCAAATACCTGTACTTTCTACTTCTTACATGTTGAACTCAAATACCTGTACTTTCTACTTCTCACATGTTGAACACAAATACCTGTACTTTCTACTTCTTACATGTTGAACTCAAATACCTGAACTTTCTACTTCTTACATGTTGAACTCAAATACCTGTACTTTCTACTTCTTACATGTTGAACTCAAATACCTGTACTTTCTACTTCTTACATGTTGAACCCAAATACTTGTACTTTCTACTTCTTACATGTTGAACTCAAATACCTGTACTTTCTACTTCTTACATGTTGAACTCAAATACCTGTACTTTCTACTTCTCACATGTTGAACACAAATACCTGTACTTTCTACTTCTTACATGTTGAACTCAAATACCTGTACTTTCTACTTCTTACATGTTGAACCCAAATACCTGTACTTTCTACTTCTTACATGTTGAACTCAAATACCTGTACTTTCTACTTCTCACATGTTGAACACAAATACCTGTACTTTCTACTTCTTACATGTTGAACCCAAATACCTGTACTTTCTACTTCTTACATGTTGAACCCAAATACCTGTACTTTCTACTTCTCACATGTTGAACACAAATACCTGTACTTTCTACTTCTCACATGTTGAACTCAAATACCTGTACTTTCTACTTCTCACATGTTGAACACAAATACCTGTACTTTCTACTTCTCACATGTTGAACTCAAATACCTGTACTTTCTACTTCTCACATGTTGAACCCAAATACCTGTACTTTCTACTTCTCACATGTTGAACACAAATACCTGTACTTTCTACTTCTTACATGTTGAACACAAATACCTGTACTTTCTACTTCTTACATGTTGAACACAAATACATGTACTTTCTACTTCTTACACTTTGAACCCAAATACCTGTACTTTCTACTTCTTACATGTTGAACACAAATACCTGTACTTTCTACTTCTCACATGTTGAACCCAAATACCTGTACTTTCTACTTCTTACACTTTGAACCCAAATACCTGTACTTTCTACTTCTTACACTTTGAACTCAAATACCTGTACTTTCTACTTCTCACATGTTGAACCCAAATACATGTACTTTCTACTTCTCACATGTTGAACACAAATACCTGTACTTTCTACTTCTTACATGTTGAACTCAAATACCTGTACTTTCTACTTCTCACATGTTGAACACAAATACCTGTACTTTCTACTTCTTACATGATGAACTCAAATACCTGTACTTTCTACTTCTTACATGTTGAACACAAATACCTGTACTTTCTACTTCTTACATGTTGAACACAAATACCTGTACTTTCTACTTCTTACATGTTGAACACAAATACCTGTACTTTCTACTTCTTACATGTTGAACACAAATACCTGTACTTTCTACTTCTTACATGTTGAACTCAAATACCTGTACTTTCTACTTCTTACATGTTGAACCCAAATACTTGTACTTTCTACTTCTTACATGTTGAATTCAAATACCTGTACTTTCTACTTCTCACATGTTGAACCCAAATACCTGTACTTTCTACTTCTTACATGTTGAACTCAAATACCTGTACTTTCTACTTCTCACATGTTGAACCCAAATACTTGTACTTTCTACTTCTTACATGTTGAACTCAAATACCTGTACTTTCTACTTCTTACATGTTAAACTCAAATACCTGTACTTTCTACTTCTCACATGTTGAACACAAATACCTGTACTTTCTACTTCTTACATGTTGAACTCAAATACCTGTACTTTCTACTTCTTACATGTTGAACCCAAATACCTGTACTTTCTACTTCTCACATGTTGAACACAAATACCTGTACTTTCTACTTCTTACATGTTGAACCCAAATACCTGTACTTTCTACTTCTTACACTTTGAACCCAAATACCTGTACTTTCTACTTCTTACACTTTGAACTCAAATACCTGTACTTTCTACTTCTCACATGTTGAACACAAATACCTGTACTTTCTACTTCTTACATGTTGAACTCAAATACCTGTACTTTCTACTTCTTACATGTTGAACTCAAATACCTGTACTTTCTACTTCTTACATGTTGAACCCAAATACCTGTACTTTCTACTTCTCACATGTTGAACACAAATACCTGTACTTTCTACTTCTCACATGTTGAACTCAAATACCTGTACTTTCTACTTCTTACATGTTGAACCCAAATACCTGTACTTTCTACTTCTCACATGTTGAACTCAAATACCTGTACTTTCTACTTCTTACATGTTGAACCCAAATACCTGTACTTTCTACTTCTCACATGTTGAACTCAAATACCTGTACTTTCTACTTCTTACATGTTGAACCCAAATACCTGTACTTTCTACTTCTTACATGTTGAACTCAAATACCTGTACTTTCTACTTCTTACATGTTGAACCCAAATACCTGTACTTTCTACTTCTCACATGTTGAACCCAAATACCTGTACTTTCTACTTCTTACACTTTGAACCCAAATACCTGTACTTTCTACTTCTCACATGTTGAACACAAATACCTGTACTTTCTACTTCTTACATGTTGAACTCAAATACCTGTACTTTCTACTTCTTACATGTTGAACTCAAATACCTGTACTTTCTACTTCTTACATGTTGAACCCAAATACCTGTACTTTCTACTTCTCACATGTTGAACACAAATACCTGTACTTTCTACTTCTCACATGTTGAACTCAAATACCTGTACTTTCTACTTCTTACATGTTGAACCCAAATACCTGTACTTTCTACTTCTCACATGTTGAACTCAAATACCTGTACTTTCTACTTCTCACATGTTGAACACAAATACCTGTACTTTCTACTTCTCACATGTTGAACTCAAATACCTGTACTTTCTACTTCTCACATGTTGAACCCAAATACCTGTACTTTCTACTTCTTACACTTTGAACTCAAATACCTGTACTTTCTACTTCTCACATGTTGAACTCAAATACCTGTACTTTCTACTTCTCACATGTTGAACACAAATACCTGTACTTTCTACTTCTTACATGTTGAACACAAATACATGTACTTTCTACTTCTTACACTTTGAACCCAAATACCTGTACTTTCTACTTCTTACATGTTGAACTCAAATACCTGTACTTTCTACTTCTTACATGTTGAACACAAATACATGTACTTTCTACTTCTCACATGTTGAACACAAATACCTGTACTTTCTACTTCTTACATGTTGAACCCAAATACCTGTACTTTCTACTTCTTACACTTTGAACTCAAATACCTGTACTTTCTACTTCTCACATGTTGAACTCAAATACCTGTACTTTCTACTTCTCACATGTTGAACCCAAATACCTGTACTTTCTACTTCTCACATGTTGAACACAAATACCTGTACTTTCTACTTCTTACATGTTGAACCCAAATACCTGTACTTTCTACTTCTTACACTTTGAACTCAAATACCTGTACTTTCTACTTCTCACATGTTGAACCCAAATACCTGTACTTTCTACTTCTCACATGTTGAACCCAAATACCTGTACTTTCTACTTCTTACATGTTGAACTCAAATACCTGTACTTTCTACTTCTCACATGTTGAACACAGGTTAGTTACTTTAGTTTCCATCAGCATTTAAACTAAACTTGTATTCACAGAAAACATCCAATAATTGAGATGAAGTCATAGCTTTGGTCTAAAAACACACCTGTAGGGCTGAGTCAAAAAAGCAGAACTCATTTATGGACCAATGGGACAATACATAAGAAGTAGAGCAAAATAAGTGAAAGTATAAAAGTAAAAATTGGGTTTTTGACAATCTGACAATTTATTCTGAGAAAATGAAAAAAATATGTTTTTAATCATATTCTTTTACTTAAATCCCAGAACTCATAAAAAGTATCTCTTGTTCAGATCTCAAAGAAATGTTCCTTTGGCCCTAATCTTCTTCCGTAAATATTCTGAGAGAAAGTAGAGAAAAGTAAAAGTACTCATTCTGCAGATGAATAATTAGTGCATTCATTTACTGTTATTACCTTTTCACTGATAATAGGAATTAAGATATGTGACACAGAACTTTGGTCTACAAAAACATCAAAAAACTTAGATGTAGTCATAGCTTTTGGCTAAAAATAAATAACTTTTGAACTTGTGTCTCTTTGCTTGTTATTGTGTTTGTTGTTTATTGTCTGGAAAAAGCTCAATGAAGTCTAAGTTATAAACTGTATTGGAGGTTTTTAAGTGTGAGATCTCACTGTGGCCCCTCCCCTCAGGTCACGTGGAGGTTGTGAGGCTCCTGATTGGTCACGGGGCGTGTCCCTCTCTGATGACAGAGCACGGATGGACGGCCGCCCACAGCGCCGCGGAGGCCGGACGCCTCCCTGTCCTGAAGCTGCTGCAGAGCCTGAACGCACCGCTGGACCTGGAGGACTTATGCGGAGAGACGCCTGAACGCATCGCGCAGATCTACGGACACCACGACTGTGTCAGATTCCTCAAGAAGTAAATGAAGAGGCGGATAAAGTGGATTTTAGGATTTAGTGTCTCTACTGGGACATGTGTGGACAAAAAAGTCGAAATTCTGAAAAAAAGTCAACATTTTGAGAAAAAGGTTTGAATTCTTAAAAAGTTTCAGAGAAAAGTCAAAATCTAGGAAAAAAATGAAATTCCGAAGAAAAATTCTGAGAAGAAATTCATCTTTCAGAAAAAATGCAACTTTCAAAGATCAGAAAAACATAAAATGAAAAAAGTCAACATTTTGAAAAAATATTATCTGAGAAAAAAGTTCAAATTCTTAGAGCCTGAACCTGGAGGATTTCTGGAGCATGAACGCATCGCCCAGATATAGGCCACGGACACCACGACTGCGTCAGATCCCTCAAGAAGTAACTTAAGAGGCTAAATGTGGATTTTAGGATTTAGGATCCGGAGTCATGGATGATCCTGCGGTCCTGTGTCCTGCATCGCGAGCCCTGGATCTTGAGTCGTGGCCGTGGCCGGATGGATATCCTCGTGGATTCATCTTCCTATTATACACACATGCATTTCCAAACATTTGGTCTACCTATGTTGCAAATGTATTATCTCTTCAATTTACACACGGCATCTATTGCACGTCTGTCCGTCCTGGGAGAGGGATCCCTCCTCTGTTGCTCTCCCTGAGGTTTCTCCCATGTTCCCTTAAACTGGGGTTTCTCTGGAAGTTTTTCCTTGTACGATGTGAGGGTCTAAGGACAGAGGGTCTAAGGACAGAGGGTCTGAGGACAGAGGATCTAAGGACAGAGGGTCTGAGGACAGAGGGTCTAAGGACAGAGGGTGTCGTATTGTCATACTGATATTCTGTACAAATTGTGAAGTCCACTGAGACAAATGTAATATTTGTGATATTGGGCTATAAATAAACATTGATTGAAAAATAAGTGAAAATAATGAGAAAAAATTATTCTGAAAAACAATTTTCAATTCTGTGAAAAAGTCAAAATTCTGGAAATAATTTAATTCTTAAAAAGTCAAGACTCAGAAAAAAATCCAAATTAAAAAAAAGTTTCAATTCTTAAAAAGTTCAACATTCTGAGAACAAAGTCAAGACTCAGAAAAAAAAAGAAATACCATAAAATCTCTCGTTCAGATCTCAAATAAAACGTTTGGCGCTAATCTTCTTCGCAAAAAAAGTGGAGAAAAAGTCCGAATTCTGGGTGAAGTTTAAATAAAGTGGCTATTTATGGTTGATTTGAGGGAAACACTTGATTTTCTATTAATTAGATGTTGGGTTATTCACACACACACACACACACACACACACACACACACACACACACACACACACACACACACACACACAGCACACACACACACACACACACACACCACACACACACACACACACACACACACACACACACACACACACACACACACACACAACACACACACACACACACACACACACACACACACACACACACACACACACACACACACACACACACACAGCCTAGTGTAAAGAAAACTTCAAATGTAGGAGTTTATTTGACTAACTGTTCGTGTCTGTAGATTTCTCCTAAATGCAGTTAGCATCACAAAACGCCTCATTTGCAAATGTACACATGACCTGTCAGAAAACTTGTAATATAAAAAATAATTGTGTTACTGTCAGTAATGAAGGGTGGAAGTTTCATGCTGGTATCTGATAGGTAAATATCCCTGTGTGTGTTGCAGAGGTTGAGGCTCAGAAAGGAATCTCATTGGACGACACTAACGAGGTGCGGAGCAAACGGGAGAACGAGGAGAAGAGGAGCAAGAAACTGACGTAGGGTCTTTATGGAAGTCATTATATTCATCATCAAAATACACTTAAAATGTCACTGAAACAAACGGGATCACTTTACCGTACAGTGTTAAGAAACAAACATTCAAGTTTTAATGAATAGTTTTTGGGTGAAAATCTATTTATTTAGCGCTTTCTTGAACTCAAGAACATCTCATTCGACTACCTCTCATAGGATTCAAATGACAGATATACAGAAGGGAGTTTCTACACAAAGTAATCCTGAAACAGCTCCGTATTAAATCACGTATTCATCTTGAAAATAAGTCGTTCAACTGTGAAGAAAGCATGAAAGATTACAAGTGAAGACAATCTGAGGAAACCAAAACCCCAAAAGACAAATCATTAATATAACTAATAAAAACACATAAAGCTAATAAGGTAATTCTACATTACGAGGTTATAATCCTAGAAAGATGTAATAAACAGTGTTTACCAAACAATATGTCGCAATAAAATGAAGTTTTAAATAAAAATCAATCAGTACAAGAAGCATAGCACAGTGTTCATATATCAGGGAACACATCAAAGTAATCACTATAAAAATGTACGAACTTGAAGCCTATTCAGATATATTGTACGTAAAATGTGTGAGACATATTTAGGATCATTTTCACTTCTTCCAATTGCTTTGTAGCTTCGTGGTGCTGCTGGAGGTCGGGGCTGCAGCCTGGAGAGACGGAGGATGCGAGAGATTCAAATCATTTATAATCGTTTTTTCATTAATAATCCTGTTTGTAGAACACTTACATTTTTCTTCAGACGTTTCCCAAGTGCTTCTCGGGTCTGTGGAAATGAGATTAAAACTGTTATGCTACAATATCCTGTTTGTGGTTTTATATATTTTATTACACATTTAACTTGTTAGTAGAAAGTAAACCACCGACTGACGTCTCGATCATTTAGACGTTCTGTATCGCTTCGCCACCAACGCCCCCTACAGGACACTCCACTGTGACCTGTACTCTCTGGCTAACTGGCCCTCTCTTGAGACCAGAGGCCTGTACTACGAAGCCGGATGTTCTCTTAGCGGCTAACTTCAGGGTAACTCTGGGTTTCCGGTCCTACGAAGCTGGTTCTCTTTTTAGCGGGCTAGATCTCCATGGTAACTGATGCTGAGCGGCTAACCTGCCCCGGAGCAGGTTAGGTTGCAGGCTAAGAGCTCAACTCAGGGAAAGCACCGCCTGCTGACCAATCAGAGCTCAGTGTGCGGAGTTTAAAGCGATCAAGTCATATTACAGGAGAAAGGAAATACAGAAAAGCTGCCGTTGCAGGAAAGACGGCCGGCAAAAATCAGCGACTGTGTGAACGTGAACATGAATAGAATATCAGCTCCATCTTCAGAGCAATCTGAATATTATAACATTAGCGTTAAGAAAGCTTACTGAAATATCTGCCACAACATAAGTAACCGGATCAGAGTCACATTAAGTACAGTCCATATCACTTCATAATGTATCATCTCCTGATCTGAGTCAGCTGAGCCGTATCTGGCCGTGCAACACTCACAGCGTCACAGACTGGATGCAGAAGTATTATTTTAAGCAACACATTAAGTTGAGGAAACACTGGAGTCAAATGTAATGAAAGTCAGATGGTGTCTTAGACGGGCAGTGATATCATAAAGCTGTTAATGTACGCATTCAAACACTTGTTCTGTTCCCAGCTGTATTCACCTTGCAGGTGCAGCTCTGTGGCTTTGATCCTGGATCAAGTGTTTAAGTCATGGATGTTTAAACTTCAACTTCTTCATATGTCTAATATTATAGTTGACTTTTCATTCAGGAAGTATGACGCTGCGCTGTCAGTACGCTTCTCCATGTCTGTGATTGGTCGAATGCTCCAGATACCACCCCTCTCATGTGAACACCTAACTAGATAGGACACGGCTGGCTTGAGCGATCCACTTGATAACCCGCGTCGTAGGACCGCTTAGCGAGAACGCGTATGTTTTGGATTAGGCCAACCGGCTAACTCAAACATATCCAGGTTAGGTTGAACCAGCTTCGTAGAACAGGCCCCAGGGGCAACATCCACTGGCTGATGTTTGTTTACAAAACACTCCTAGGCCTCACCCCCTTCTACCTCACACAATTACTGCAACTCCGCCCACCCCCGACGCACAACACCCGGTCAGCTACAAGCATCCTGCTAAAGATCCCCAAAGCCCATACATCCTTTGGCCACTCCGCCTTTCAGCAGCAGAAAGCTGGAATGACCTTTGTCTCCCCCCGCACCTTCAATGTCACTATTAGTGACCCCCTGGTAGCTGTAGGGACATGCAGCTGCTTTGCCTGATGCTGATCTGAATGACTGATTGAACCACAGCAATATTGTTTTAGAGTTGTTATATGTTGAACTGCTATGCCTGTCATCTAAAGGCCCGGAGTCTGTCTTTTGATTTGTTTCCCTCCCACCCCCCATCCCCTCAGGAAGCCTGTGCCTCCTGCCAGGTCATCATTGTAAATAACAATTTGTTCTTAATTGATTTTCCTGGATAAATAAAGGTTCTACTTCTACGACTGACTCGTGTGTTGTGATTTGGATGCATGATGAGTTATTTTAAAAAGTAACATCTTACCGATTTGTCCATCACGCATGTTGTTAACAGAATGAACAAACCCTGCAAAATGAAAAGGAAAAGTTACACAATTCTAATACTAACATGTTTCTGCCGTATAACAGGTAACACCGAGCAGGGCTGTTCACGTGTTCAACCAATGCAACACAAAACAAAGAGTGCAGACGTGAAGGTGTAAGTACACAGGTAGGTAGTTAGTTAGACAATCATTAGGAAAGTTAGTTTCATTATTTAGCTAGCTAAAAATTAGGGGGAGGCTGTGGCTCAGTGGATAGTGTGCTGGACTTCGAGTCAGGTGGCAGCAAGTTCGAGTCCCACTGCAGTCAGCATGGCGTTGTGTCCCTGAGACTCTTCACCCCAAAGTGCTCCTGTGGGGATGGCTCACAGTACTGAGTATGTGAGTCGCTTTGGATAAAAGCGTCTAACGTCATGTGATGTAATTAGGAAGTTAATTATGTATTCATTAAGTTTGACTATTGCCACTCAATATCACCTGGGATTGACTAAACTAATTGGAACCTGTAATCTCCATGTACGACAAAGTTTAGCTTTCAATATAAAAGAAAACAGCGTGTTCACAGACACGAAAGACACGGGCCATTTCTCAATCTCGAGGAAACTGGCTTCCAAGCCAATATTTCAAGGATGCTACGTCATCGAGTGCCGCCGAAGGACTGTTCCATTCTCCAGCATACTTGGAATTCCACCGAGGCCGCGTCCTTGGTTTGGGGGAAATTTCGAGGCTGCACATGGGTAGACTTTGCGTCCTTCAAATCCCCACAATGCTTTAGTCACAGACCAATTTCAAAAACCCTTGCAGAGAATGGCTGAACCGACGCAGCACACATTTAAATGTAAGTAGGCTATGTAGTGGCGTAGAACATGTGTTGGTAAATATGTTACTTTGTTATCAACAAAAATGTGTTCCTGAAAGTAAAGCAAGTTCATAATTAGATAGACATCGTGAGGTATGTATTTTCGGTACAGTTTATGTTGAAACCGTTAGAGAGAGTGGCACACTTGTTAGCCTGTTCCATTCTTCTTAGTTTTCCGAATCCGTGGCTTGGAAGCATACTTGCTTAGTTTCTGAAGGAAGTGACATGGAAGTACGCGACTACCAAGCCAGCATCCTCGCGATTGAGAAACGGCCATGGTCAAAAAAACTCTTGCTCTCCCAGTCAATCAATGCACCTGTGCCAGGAGATCAGGAATTAGATAATCTCCTCTCACACATCCCTGAAACTGGCCCTCCCGCTGTACTTCTCGGAGACTTCAACCTCCAGACGGGGAAGATAGACGAACTAACATCTCTGTTAACCGCCTTTGCTTTCTCACTGTCTCCATCCCCACCAACTCATAAAGCTGGCAATGTCCTTGATCTCATATTCTCAAGGAACTGCGCTACTTCTAACCTCTCTGTAAACCCGCTCCACACATCCGATCACTTCTTCATTTCATTCTCTCTATCCCTTTCCAAACATAACAAACTAATCTCTTCTCATCCTACACTTGTCCGCCGTAACCTTCGTTCCCTCTCCCCCTCTACCTTTGCCTCATCGGTGCTCTCAGCCCTCCCTTCCTCTGACTCGTTCCAACTCCTACCTCCAAACTCTATTGCAGAAACTCTCCTCTCTACTCTCTCATCCACTCTGGACTCGCTCTGTCCTCTCACATCTCGGCAGGCTCGTCAGTCCCCTCCTGCTCCCTGGCTAAATGATGCACTGCGTGCTAATAGAACCGTCCTTAGGGCAGCAGAGCGGAAATGGTGGAAATCCAAACACCGTGACGACCTCCTAACCTATCAAGCTCTCCTCTACTCTTTCTCTGCTTCGATCTCTCAGGCAAAAAGCACTTTCTTTCAAGATAAGATCCAATCTTCCTATTCCAATCCCAAAAAACTATTTTCCATCTTCTCCACCCTCTTGGACCCTCCAAAAGCCCCTCCCCCCTCCTCACTTCTGTCAAGCGACTTTGTTACCCACTTTGAAAAAAAGGTTGATGATATTCGCTCTTCTTTTTCTGACTCACCTTTACTCACCGCTGGGTCACCAGACCCTCCTTCCACCAACACACTAACCTCCTTTTCCCCTCTCTCTCCAAGTGAGGTTCTTACCCTCATTACCTCTGCCCGCCCTACCACCTGTCCTCTGGACCCTATCCCTTCAAACCTCCTTCAGACTATCGCTCCTGATATTCTACCGTTTCTCACCCATTTCATCAACACTTCTCTAACTTCTGGTCACTTTCCAAACAGTCTCAAGGAGGCAAGAGTAAACCCTCTCCTAAAGAAACCCACTCTCAACCCGTCTGATGTTATAAACTACAGGCCTGTCTCTCTCCTCCCGTTCCTGTCTAAATCACTTGAACGCGCTGTCTTTAAACAACTCTCCTGTTATCTCAATCAGAACAACCTTCTGGATCCGCACCAGTCTGGTTTCAAGGCAGGTCACTCAACAGAAACTGCTCTCATTGCTGTCACGGAGGAACTGCACACTGCCAAAACTGCATCCCTCTCCTCTGTCATCATCCTATTGGACCTGTCTGCTGCATTCGACACGGTGAATCATCAGATCCTCCTTCGCACTCTCCAAAAACTTGGAGTTTCAGGCTCTGCACTTTCCCTCCTCACCTCTTACCTCAAAGACCGTACCTACAGGGTGACTTGGAGAGGGTCTGAGTCCGACCCTTGTCAATTAACTACGGGGGTCCCTCAGGGCTCTGTTCTTGGTCCCCTCCTCTTCTCCTTGTACACAAACTCGCTCGGATCAGTCATTATACCACTGCTACGCTGACGACACCCAATTAATTCTGTCCTTCCCCCGCTCAGAGACCCAGGTCGTCGCACGCATCTCTGCTTGTCTAGCTGACATCTCTCAGTGGATGTCTGCTCATCACCTCAAGCTCAACCTTGACAAGACTGAGCTGCTCTTCCTTCTGGGAAAAGATTGTCCCACTCTTGACCTAACAATCAACATCGGGGCACCTCAGTTGTTTCCCCGACTCAGACTGCAAGGAATCTGGGTGTGACCCTAGATAACAACCTGTCCTTCACTGCAAACATCGCTGCTACAACCCGTTGCTGCAGATACACGCTTTACAACATCAGGAAGATACGTCCCCAGCTGACACAGAAAGCGACTCAGGTTCTGGTCCAGGATCTCGTCATCTCACGCCTAGACTACTGCAACTCCCTCCTGGCTGGTCTACCTGCATGTGCCATCCGACCTCTGCAGCTCATCCAGAATGCAGCGGCTCGTCTGGTCTTCAACCTTCCTAAATGTTCCCACACCACTCCGCTCCTCCGCTCCCTTTACTGGCTTCCGGTAACTGCTAGAATCCACTTCAAGACACTGGTACTTGCTTACCATGCTGCGAATGGATCTGGCCCTTCCTACATCCAGGACATGGTTAAACCGTACACCCCAGCACGTGCACTCCGCTCTGCATCAACCAAACGACTCGCTGCACCCTCGCTGCGAGGGGGACCCAAGTTCCCATCAGCAGAAACACGTGGGTTTGCTATCCTGGCTCCAAGATGGTGGAATGAGCTCCCCATTGACATCAGGACAGCAGAAAGCTTACACACCTTACAGACTGAAAACTCATCTCTTTCGACTCCACTTCGAGCGATAGAACTATTAACAAAGCACTTATATACTAATAAAGGACTGGCTTATCTAAAGCCAGTTGAGTAGCACTTGAAATGTTTGGCTCTATGAAACCTGATGTACTTTATGATTCTGTTTTCTTCAAGTTTGTGTCTTCCTGGTCGAATGAACTTATTGTAAGTCGCTTTGGATAAAAGCGTCAGCTAAATATAATGTAATGTACACATCACATATGTTGTTAACCCATCACGCCATCTAGTGTTCAAAATCACAAAAACATATCAACCATTCTAATGGGCGCAACAGTTAGTCAAGAAAATAAGTAAGTTAGTTCATTATTATGTTAGTTTGTTTGGTAAGAAAATAAATTAGCTAGTTAGTTAAAGGTCAGCTATAGTGCTATTTGTAGGCAATAGCACAGGTCTCAGATATATAACAATATATAAAAACATGTCTATGAAGCGTTTTGCTCCAAACACCAAACAGATTCTAGCCACGCCTCATATCCCTCTATTTCACTTCCTGCTTCTAAAGAGCTGATTTGGGTATAAAGCTTTAAAGAGGAGGGGTCTGAGCTCATGCGGGACCCGGCAGCTACTGTCTAAACTAAATGCTGCCGTGATGAAACTCCATATCATGGATTATCAAGGATTCTCTCTGAAACAGTCTGGAGCTCAAAGGCTTTCTCTCTTGCCGGTTATACCACAAGGTGAGTTCCTTTTTACTTCCTGCTTCTTCACACACATGCTCTCCAGTACAGGTTAGCTCTGAGTGTTAGCGATGCTAATGTAAACACCGACCATATTACGTCCAAAACAGTCGGGCATTGTTTCTGAAAGCAACGTTTCTGATTGGGCCGTGGGTCCACATTTCAGATATTACGTCATATCGGACGCAAATCTGGATCAGCTCCGTTGTTCCCCGTTTTTAGAGATTTGGGTACGGAGGAAAAGAGAGAGGGTTTTATTTCCTGACGCTGCGTGAGTTCGGGGACACACCGGGGACACAGCGGGGACACAGCGGGGACACAGCGGGGACATAGCGGGGACACAGCGGGGGGACACCGGGGACACACCGGGGACACATGGTGATGTAGAGAAGACATCAAAAAGTGATTTTTGCATGATAGGTCCTCTTTAAGTGAGGAAATCCATTAGTTTGTTATTTAGCTAATTAGTTTGACTTAGTTAGTTAATAAGATAAGTAAATTAATGGTTAATTAAAGGTATTTATTTACTTTGTTAGTGAGTTAGTTAATTTTTTTGTTTGTTTAGAAAGAAAATAAGTTAGTTAGTTCAACAGTTTTTATCTTAGTCAATCATTATACTAGTTAGTGTGTGACATACAAGAAAACTAATTGAACGCTAAACAGTAGAATGAATACTTTCTACTCTTAATAATATCCGGTTATGTGTAATAACCAGCGGTACCTGGAAGGCGTTGAGCAGCGTGAACAGGTAGTTCACTGTTATAGCAACGGGTCCAGATGTGAGATCCATCAACATCACAGCGAACCCAAACACCCAGGTGACTCCGAAGATGGGAGTCAGCAGAATAACCGACCGCATCACCGTGACGGCCGCCTTCTTCTCGCTCTCATTGGTCCGCTCGGCGTTCTTTGGGTGATCGAGCAGCTTCATGATCACCACCATCATGGAGAGAACGTTCACGAACACGATAATTCCCACGGGGATAACGAAGGTGTGGATGGAGCCCTTCATGAGTCCCTCGTACAACAACCAGCAACTTTCTTTGGAGAAATACACGCCTTCGATGCCTCCGTCATACACCAGGAACGTGATGACGACGATCAGCAGCGGGCAGACATACCCGAGGAACATGGAGAGTCTCAGGTAGGTCCTCTTGCTCACGTTGTGGAACAGAAAGACGGCCTGGTGAAGCAACATGCCGCTCAAACACAGCATCCAGAAGAACATGGACAGGAAGCAGAAGTGTTTCAGCACCACGAAGATACGGCACCACAACTTGGAGACACTTTCGGGGTCCATGGACGCCAAAAAGCAGCTGTCGGCCATCAGGAGGCACAGCGAGATGTTGATGTGAGCCATGTGGCGGAGGTACAACGTGTTTGTTTTCACCACGGAGCTCCAAACCAACACCTCGATGATGAGGCAGATTACGAGCGAAACCACAGACACCACGAGACCAACTTGGGTGACTTGGTGGAGTCCGGTGATCTTCAGAGGATACCTTTGCATCAGGATGGCGAAGGAGGACAGATGTTTGCAGGTACAGAGTCCTTCGTCTGACGCTCCGCTCCACTTACAACCGTCTTCAGACCAATCTTGGGTGGCATTATCCCACGCGACACACTTCATGAGAACGTGGGGAGGCCGCTTTCTCAACAACGGGAAGCGAATCTCCACCTCCACGGACGAGGCCTTGTTCTCCATCGTCGTTGACACTACGATACTGTTCGGTTCCAGCGTTATGTCTTTCTGCGGTAAATACTTCTCCAGCTCTTTGAAGCCGGCTGTTTTCACTTTTCCGGGGTTGGAGCTTTTGAGGATTACGGACACGTTGAACACCTTGTTGTAACATTTGGTGTTTTGCTTCGTGCAGTTGGTCGCCATCACCTCGATGTTTTTCTTCTTCTTCAATTGGGTCACGTTTGTGGCGTCAATCAGCTTCTCCACGGAGCTCAGGTATCTCTCCGCCAGAGAAATGTTCTCTTGGCCAGACTCCTTCTTCCACGAGTCTTTGAGAGATTCCTCCAGAAGATTACTGGAGGAATCAAAGAAGTCCTGCAAAAGAAAAACAATTATTGAGTTATACATTGTACTTATTAAGATTTGTATTAAGAAACAAAATATTGCAATAAAATTACGAAATAGAAATAAGTTATATTATATTCAATAAGTTAGCTATTAAGGACATAAGTTAGTTAATCAGGTATTCATTGAGTTAGTTATTAAGGACATAAGTTAGTTAATCAGGTATTCATTGAGTTAGTTATTAAGGACATAAGTTAGTTAATCAGGTATTCATTGAGGTAGTTCATTTCTTAAGTAACAAATATTTATTATATCATGATAGTAATTGAATGTCCTGATTATTCACTAACATGAACTTATTGTAAGTGTTTTTTATCCTGATCTTTGACAAAATCCTTAAAAAGATGTAATATACAATAGTTCTCAAACCATATGTAATAATAATAATATGTAGTTTGAATTTATTTAACCATCAATTAGTACAAGCTGGAGGTGTTTCCTGTTTTAGAAAAGCAAGTTTAATGTGCAGGTACAACATACTAAAACCTTCCGCTTCACAATAACGTAATGATAGCAGTGTTGGAAGAAGTACTCAGATCCTTTACTTAAAGAGGGAGCACATCATTCTGTGTTATCTGAACTCCATTGGCTGCCATTGTCTTTTAGAATTACACATTCTTTTACAGGTTTTTAAAGCTCATAATGGTTTGGCTCCCACGTCTCGTCCCGAGTCTCGTTGTATGTCCCTGGACGAGCCCTGAGGTCTTCCGCTTTTTAAATATCCCTAAAGTCCCCAGAATGGTCTTTTATCACGAGAGGCCTCAGTGGACATTTTTAAACGACAGCTAAAGACACATCTTTTCAGATTAGCTTGTTATTAGCCTTTATTATTTACCTACTTGTATATTGTTTTATTTTGTAAAGGTCGTAAAGGGTTTTATCTTATATTATTTATCGTTGAAGTAGCAACATTTCCTTTTACGTTGGTCTTTTAATATTTGAATCGTTTAACCGTATTGTTTTTATTACTATTGTCTTTTCATTTGTATTTTTGTTGTACCTATATATTATTTTATAGGGTTTCATGTTGTTGCATGGATTCACTTTGTCTTGTGTCTGGAGGAAACATTATTTACTTTGTTGCTGAAAAGGTCTTAGATTAGATTATAATCTTTAATGACCACACAGCCAGGCTGGTGGAATTCGTGTTCAGTGCAGATTATTACAGCTTGTTCCATACAATTCAACATACAATAAACAGACAATACAAAGTACAACACACAGCACAGGGCAAAGACATATAACATAAAGTTCAAGGTGTGGTGGATTGTGATTGTTCATTGGGGTTATTTAGAGTCCATTTAGTGTCCGTATTGCAAAGGGGAAGAAGCTGTTTTTGAAGCGGGCGGTTTTGGCGGACAGTGACCTGTAGCGCCTCCCTGAGGGCAGAAGTTGGAGGACATGGTGAGCTGGGTGGGAGGGGTCAGAAATGATTTTCTTTGCCCTTGTGACAGTTCGCTGGTGGTGAAGTGATTCGAGTGATGGAAGGGGACTGCAGGTGATTTGATGCTTTATTGATGATACGTTGAAGTTTACTCCGGGAGAGGTTGTCTGAACTGCTGTACCAGACTGTGATGGATGAAGTGAGGATGCTTTGGATGATGGCTGTGTAGAACTGGATTAGGAGATGTTTCCTCACTCTGTATTTCTTGAGCTGCCGCAGAAAGAAGAGCCTTTGGTTGGCTTTCTTGTAGATGTGGTCTGTGTTGGTCTTCCATTTGAGGTTATTGCTTATGTGAGAGCCAAGACATGTGAGTGATTCTGTGGGAATGAGTTTCCGGAGAGAGATAGAGGTGATTTGGGCTGTGGCTTTCGCCTGAAGTCGATGATTATTTCTTGGGTTTTTGCTGCGTTACGTAGGAGGTTGTTTTCTGAGCACCAGGTGACTGCTTGATGGATCTGAGTGAGGTATTGTGTTTCATTATGATTTGAGATGAGTCCTGTTATTTTTGTGTCATCTGCGTATTTATATATGTTGACTGTGGGGTGCTGAGATGTGAGTTGGTTTGTGTAGAGTGAGAATAACCAGGGGGATAGGACACAGCCTTGTGGAGCTCCTATACTGAGGTGCAGAGGGAGAGATGTGGAGTTATTTATTTTGACCCGTTGTCTGTTCCAGAGGAAGCTGTGGACTCAGTGACAGAAGCAGGGGTCAGTGTTCATGTCCATTAGTTTATTGAAGAGTTTTTCCGGGTTGATGGTGTTGAAAGCGGAGCTGAAGTCCAGGAACAAGATGCGGGCGTAGGTGTTGGGGGGATTGCCAGGTTGACAGCGTCATCCACGGATCTGTTGGTTCTGTACGCAAATTGATATGGATCCATGAGGGGGGAGGTGCTGGATTTTAGGTGCCTGAGAATGATGCGCTCAAATGATTTCATCGCCACAGATGTGAGGGCTATGGGTCTGTAGTCATTGAGGCAGGATATTTGATTAGACTTGGGTACAGGGATGAGAGTGGATTCCTTAAAACAGTGAGGAGCTGAACACTGGCAGAGGGAGGAGTTGAAGATGTTGGTGAAAACAGGGGCCAGTTCTGCAGCACAGTGATGGAGTGCCGCAGGGCTGATGTTGTCTGGGCCTGCCGCCTTGTTTCTCTTCAGTCTCCTGAACGTGCACCTCACCTCTGCCTCTTTGATGGTGAATGGTGGGGGGGGGGGGGAGATGGGGGTGATAGTGGAGAAACTGGAGAATGATCAAACCTGCTGTAGAAGGCGTTCAGTTTGTCCGGAAGCTGGTGGTCATGTTCAGGTGTGGGGGGGGGGGGGCTTTGTTTTGTAGTTGGTGAGGACCTGAAGTTTTTTCCAAACTGTCCTAGTGTTTTTGTTTGAAATTTCCTGTTCTATTTTTGAAGCATAATTTAATTTGGCTTTTCTTATTCCAGATCTAAGTTTGTATTTTGCAGACATATAGTCCTCTTTATTTCTGGATTTGTATGCATAGTGGTTGTCCTTTCTTAATTGTTGAATTTCTTTGGTGAACCAGGGCTTATTGTTGTTGTGTTGTTTTACTGTTTTCGCCGGGATGCACAGCTGCTCACAGAATTGGAGGCATGACGTCACTGTGTCGGTGTAGGCATGGAGGTCCCCAGCTGCGTGGACAACTTCCCAATCAGTGCATGCGAAGCATCCACGCAACTTTTCGATGGCTTCTGTGGACCAGGACCTGGAGGATTTTATTGGTGTTTCCGAGGATTTCGATTGTTGTTTGTACTTCGCAGGGGCCTGGACCTGGACCTGGAAACATTCGGGGCTTAGCCCACAGTGGCGGCGCTACAGTCGAATTTTCTACATTTCTACAATTTCACATACACAATTGCGCCATCTGGTGTCACAAACGTGTGCCTGCATTAGCTTTGTTACGGCAATGCATTGTGGGAGATTCTCATAGCACCTGAGGATCACTTGAGGGTAAGGTGCCTGTATTATCTCGGTGGACAAAATGTATGTTTTTATTTTATAAGGACAATAACGTACTGTTGTGTTTGTTTAGTTTAATGTTAATTGTGTAATGCTCACAGTCACAGCAACATGTTTTTTGTGTGATTGGCTATTTGTTTTATATGATTTATCAACATGATCATCAATAGCTAATCTGAGCTAATAAGCTCATGTGAGCAGCATGGTGCTATTTCTCCAACAGAACCCAGCTCACGTGTCCTTTTATGCTGTCCATTGAAATGCAGGTATGTGAGTTTTGTTCACCAGTTTATTTATGTTTAATGTTTCACATTGCTCCACATGATGCCTCGACTACAAAGTCTTCCATGTTTCTACGCTTCTTCCTCTGTGTCACAGTTTCGGGAATATCAAGATCATTGCACAGGGCCTTGGTCTTGTCATAGACCTCATGTGCTTTCTTGTTACTTCGGTAACTTTTCAGTGTGTTCTCAACTGCTGTTTTGTAATCTACAGCCTGCACCAAGTCAATTGTTTCTTTCTGCAGGTATTTGTGCAGGCCCTGAGTGGTTGAGAGCAGTGTCTGGAACATGACAGCATGTAGATGGTACTGCATTTTCAAAGCTTGCTTTCCAGTCCCTTTGCTAGAGGGGCTAAAGGCTCCCTAAAGTCTTGATCAAAGCAGGGAGGTTGTTGACATGCCCAGCGAACAAGTTTAATGTTTCACATTGCTTGTGAAAAATATACTACCACTATACGATCACTGATGTTTTGTTGTTGACTGGACACTTATTTTGTAAAAGAGATAGCATGAGAGGATCTCTTAAGCAATGCAGCTCACGTGTCCTTTTTATATGCTGTCCATTGAAATGCAGGAAAGTAATCACCAGCTCTGAGTGATCTGTTGACGAGGGGACACTACACCGGAGTTACATAAGCAGAGATAAAGTGCTATTTTGGGGGGAAGTCACCTCCTCTGGGGTCCCCCAGGAAGACTTTTTTTAAATACTGAAGTTAAAAGCATCAATCTTGTGCACTTTGAGAGCAACATTAAGAGATATGGATACATCTCTCAACACCCATATGTCAAAAAGAAATCTCAGAATCAGAAACGGGTTTATTATTTAAAAACACTTCATTTTCCAATTAAATCATAAACTATGTCAAATTATTAGAAGTTGTTAGTAATCAGATTAAACAGAACAAAGGGATGGAAGGAGGAAATAATAATCCCTCATCACTTGCTGTTTGCGGTTGAAATGATCTCTTTTGCTGTCCAAACATGCTGGATGGAAAGCAGTGATGTCTCACTTGCCTTGACTTGTATCTGCAGTCCCTAAATCAGTTCCCCAGTTACCCATTGACTCTTGTCTGTTCCTGTTCATTGTTGTCTCCATTGTTGTTCTTGTCTGTTGTTTCTCCTTCTTGTGTGTCCCTTTCTCCTGTTCTCCTTTCTTCATCCTCTACTCTGTTTGGCTCATCTGTGATGACTGTGTAGGTAAACACAAACAAGTATGTAAGTCAATCAGTTTCCAGCTCTGTCAAATAAATGAATTTCAAGATACACAAATGTGTCTTCATTAAAATGAGTGTCACCACACTGTCACAAAATGTAATACTAACCAATTTAAAATAGTTAAATTTACATTGGAAACCTCTTGTTAGATATCAGTGTTAAGAGTAGTTATCTGCCAATAGGACAGAATCATTCCTATACAAATGCAGTTTGAGTAATTCACTTAATACATTTACTTAAAACTTTAATATAGTCATTTTCACTTAATACTCTAATATAGTCATCTTTCTGCATTCAACACTAAGGAAAGCTGTACAATTTGACATGATAATGAGGAAAAAAGGCCTCCGACAATGCAGATATTTTGGATCATATCAATTTTAAGATGGGGGTCAAGGCTTAATATTTGGGAGCATAGTGTCCCTTCCCCCTTTCAGGAGCCCCACTGGATTGGCTTTGATCTGAAATATTTGTATAAAAAGCTTGTTAGCTGGCTGTCCATCTCATAATGTTCACATAGAAACTAGCTGTCAATAGGAAATATCAATCAGAAGAATTATAATTTCTTGCAAAAATCTGTCACAAAAGAGGTTGCACATTTAAATGCAGGTGTTGTTATGGCAACGTCAGTGGCCAAACAGCCACATTTACTGCTGCAAATACGTTCAAACATGCTGTCGACGTAAAGCAGTGGCATGCCACCATTTCAGCTGACTTTTTCTCAGAAATACTGTCACATAATATCCATATATTTCAGTGCTAGGTTGATGCTTAGCTAAGCTAACTATGAAACACTTTAACTGACAGGACTCAGGATCAACTGTGTAATGTAAGGTAGCTTCTAGCTTCATGTCGAACACAGACAGTAAGTCAACATTTCCCAGAGAGCTTTCTTTGAAATCACCAAGTAACGCTAAAAAACACAACATTTAGATTGTATGACAAAGTGTTTATTTAATATATCTGGCTAGCTATAGCTACTTGCTAACGGTTTAGCTTACCCGCGCGATTCAAAGTAACGTCAACGTGGCTATAATTTATGCTTTGCTTACATGTTGACATAACTTGTAAGTTTACTGACATGTACATACCTTGTTCACCTGGCTCAGGTGGTGGCTCTGGGGTTGTTGTGTGAGCCACCATTTGAGAATTGCCGTCTTTTTTATTAAAAAAATGTCTAATGTCCATCTTCAGAATCTCGGCGTCCGCGGCTGAAAGTTTAAACACTGTCACAGAGGAGAGGTACGTACCTGTCACTGTCAGCCAATAAAACAAGTTTATTTCCATGCAACTCTCTGATTGGTCTGGTGGTGTCTTGCCTCTGTTGCATTCACTGAACACGGGAAATTACAATCCTGCCGTCCTCTAGGTAAAGTACGGTTAATGTATTATATTATTGAGGGAGAATTTGTCCGGGGCTAAAGAAAAAACATCCGGGGCTTTAGCCCCGGATGCCTACCCCAGGCGACGCCCATGGTACTTCGGGATAAGCAGCAGCATTGCGTGGTCCGACTTGCCGAGCGGAGCTCCCGCAGAAGCACGGTAAGCCTCCTTGAGTGGAGTATAGCAGTGGTCGAGTGTGTCGTTTCCTCTGCTGGGGCAGGTAACTTGCTGGTGGTAGTTGGGAAGCTCCGTGGACAGATTGGTGTGGTTGAAGTCGCCTAACACAATTATTGCTGCGTCTGGATGTGCGTTTTCCACGGAGTAGATGTGACTGGCTAGATCGCTCATGGTGGTGTTAGCGTTAGCCTCAGGTGGAATGTAAACACCGATTATGATTATCGATGCAAACTCTCTGGGAAGGTAGGTGGGTCTGCATTTGACAGTTAGATGCTCCAGAAGTGGGGAACATGCATGGTTTAGCGAGGTGGAGTTTGTGCACCAGCGATGGTTGACCATAATGCATATTCCACCACCTTTAGATTTGTGTGTTAGTTCCACTGACCTGTCGGCTCGGTGGAGTGTGTATCCTGCGAGTGATACTGCTTGGTCGGGAATCGAATGGTCCAGCCAGGTTTCAGTCAGGCAGATGGCGGAGCAGTCACCGTAGGTTTTGTTTGACTGGATCAGGAGGTGAAGTTCATCCATCTTGTGCCTGAGAGATCTTACATTTGACAACAGAAGGGCAGGGAGTGGGGGTCGGTATGGGCGCCTCTTGAACCGCGATAGGACACCGGAGCGCCTGCTCCCTTTGCCGGTTTGCTGCCATGGCGTTGGGAGGCCAGGTGAAACAGGTAATATTTCCTTCGGGAAAGACGTTGATGACTCCAAAACTGCATGTTGGTTGTGTCTGAAGTTTAGTAGGTCCCAGCGGGTGTATTGGATAACACATGAAACTTTACACACATATAGGGCAGACAAAAGTACGACAGACATGAACATAGCTTGCACTGGGGCGAGCCTCACGGCCGCCATGACAGAAGGCGGCCGTTTTAAAGAACCGACCTGTGTCTGTGTCGTGAAAAGAGCTACAGGTACTCACAACAATTCCGCAACAACTTCATCTTCACCTGTTGCTCTTCTCATTTCAACGTTAAAAACAATAAAACGGCATGAATTGCTTCGTCGCATTCATCTAGATCCTCAGTCTTGAGCCAGTGAACTAGCGGGCCTTCTAGAATACCCTGGAACCGAGGGGAACTCTGAAAGAACACGCCCATTGGCTACAAATCAATATCTGATTGGTTGATCAAACTGTCAGTCCAAACATACGCTCTCATTCAGTGCAACGGCCAGGGCATTCGATAAAGGATGTAGAATACCTTGGTGAAGGATATTCTACCCAGAGACCCAGAACAAGATCTGATTGGTTGCTTTCTTTTCTAACACAAAACCACTGAAATGCGTAGAGCATGGTCTGAGAAGGACAAACAAATCAACGTAACACTGTGATATTACAGATCAACAACACGGATACCTCATTTATTCATTTTATTACATTTTATTTATATAATTAAATCGATTTTGTTTGTTTTATCTGAGTTCCTGGGTGTTCTCTGAATACCTTGAAGGCCCTGACGGTTCGCCACTGATGTCAACATACTCTAAGTAAAAGTACAGAAGTATTATCGGCACAATCTCTTTAAAGTATCTAAAAGTAGGGGAGAGGTGGGACTACAGTAACGTGGGACATGTGTCCATGCTTTAATGTTCAGAAAGGTCTTGATTAAGAATTGAGAATATTCTGCGTTGCTTACGTCGGCCGTGGTGTCGTTGTTGATGCTGTTGATTTTGTTGCTCAGACTTAAGAGGACCTGGATCGAAGCGTTGAGGTTGGCGTATGAGTTTATTTTCTGCGAGTTGTTCGTGACCTGATCGAGCTGAGAAAAGACGTCGGCTGCGTTTTCATCCAGAGAGCCGAGCCCGATGTCCGAGTTCTGCAACAAAAGAGAGTTCATGTCTAGAAAGCTGGAGATAACTTTAAAGGTCTCCTATCATCCTCTTCTTCATCAATATATCACAGCTCTCAGATATATCCAGATCTTGTCTCTGATTGGCTGAAACACCAAACAGATCATTGCAGCATTACCCATAATCCCCTCTGTTTCAGCCCTGTTTCCAAAGTGCTGATTCTCTGTCTGTTACTTTAGATGAAAATAAGGAGCCCCTCCCCACGCCCCTCTGAGAGACATTTGGTTACAAAGAACTCAATGGTGCTCTAGGAGGAGATTCAGGTGATAAGGGGGGGGGGGGTTACCGTGGTTGCTGATTGGCTAATGGTTACACAAGACAAAACATCGTTATGACATCATCAAGTGGCCAAAATCTGATCAGCTCATTTTCAGACAGGTTTTTTATAGAAATGGATCAAAAAGAGAGAGAATCTTTGTTCCTGAAACTTTCAGAGTCTCTTTCCACAGAGGGGACACATGTTGATGTAGAAGAGACATGAAGAAGAGGGGACACATGTTGATGTAGAAGAGACATGAAGAAGAGGGGACACATGTTGATGTAGAAGAGACATGGAGAAGAGGGGACACATGTTGATGAAGAAGAGACATGAAGAAGAGGGGACACATGTTGATGTAAGAAGAGACATGAAGAAGAGGGGACACATGTTGATGAAGAAGAGACATGAAGAAGAGGGGACACATGTTGATGTAGAAGAGACATGAAGAAGAGGGGACACAATGTGTGATGTAGAAGAGACATGAAGAAGAGGGGGACACATGTTGATGTAGAAGAGACATGAGAAGAGGGGACACATGTTGATGTAAGAAGAGACATGAAGAAGAGGGGACACAAGTGGATGTAGAAGAGACATGAAGAAGAGGGGACACATGTTGATGTAGAAGAGACATGAAGAAGAGGGGGACACACGTTGATGTAGAAGAGACATGAAGAAGAGGGGACACATGTTGATGTAGAAGAGACATGAAGACGAGGGGATACATGTTGATGTAGAAGAGACATGAAGAAGAGGGGACACAAGTTGATGTAGAAGAGACATGAAGAAGAGGGGACACATGTTGATGTAGAAGAGACATGAAGAAGAGGGGACACATGTTGATGTAGAAGAGACATGAAGAAGAGGGGACACATGGTGATGTAGAGAGACATGAAGAAGAGGGGACACATGGTGATGTAGAAGAGACATGAAGAAGAGGATATAGGTGACCTTTAATCAACATTGTTTTAGTGCACAACCTGTAATATCAAAGACTCACTTCTGCATTCTTCAGCACATCATTCAAGTCCTGATTCACACATGATGAAACTTCAGGTTCCCAAAAGGGCTCCGGATCCCTGAAACAATCAATCAATCAATCAATCCGTTGAAGAGTATATCAGTATGTAGTGTCTCTACTTTAAAGAGTCCTCCCGCTGATGTTCAGGTGTATATCAGTATGTAGTGTCTCTACTTTAAAGAGTCCTCTCCTGCTGATGTTCAGGTGTATATCAGTATGTAGTGTCTCTACTTTAAAGAGTCCTCTCCTGCTGATGTTCAGGTGTATATCAGTATTTAGTGTCTCTACTTTAAAGAGTCCTCTCCTGCTGATGTTCAGGTGTATATCAGTATGTAGCGTCTCTACTTTAAAGAGTCCTCTCCTGCTGATGTTCAGGTGTATCAGTATGTAGTGTCTCTACTTTAAAGAGTCCTCTCCTGCTGATGTTCAGGTGTATATCAGTATTTAGTGTCTCTACTTTAAAGAGTCCTCTCCTGCTGATGTTCAGGTGTATATCAGTATGTAGTGTCTCTACTTTAAAGAGTCCTCTCCTGCTGATGTTCAGGTGTATATCAGTATGTAGTGTCTCTACTTTAAAGAGTCCTCTCCTGCTGATGTTCAGGTGTATATCAGTATGTAGTGTCCTCTAC